>NC_051176.1:272932046-272969546 GCF_013339695.2 Rhipicephalus sanguineus | reverse complement strand
TTATCTTTGACCAGAGTGTCGTCGTTAAGTGACATCGAGTCGCTGAAGTCTACCGGTGTGCACCATCAGTATGTGAACGCCAGTAAGATTTGTTTAAAACTCATCGAGACGTTTCCTCTTCGCCTGAACCAAAGAATGTCATCGAACCATCTCGACTTTAAAAAAAAAAAAATCTGCTTGATTAGAGTGAACGAGCGTGCGCTCACATGAGGACTTCCATAGTATATGTGGATAGAGTCCATTTCTGCAGTTAGCTTACATTAAAAAAAAGCGCAGTCTTTTCCTAACCACTAACGCCACATTGCACTTCGCACCTTTATTTTTGATTCTGGATTACCGCATCGTCTGGTGGCACTTGAAATGCGCAGCACATTCACTATTTGGTTACTAGTGATGGCGCAGCAGTACACCTGGCTCAAAGTATCTGTTGCCACTAGCATTTCAGAAAATCGAGTTATTGCGCGCTTGGCATAAGGTGCCGCATGCATCTAGCTTCACATTACACATCATTTCTGCTTATCACTTCCGGTTCAACGATGAAAATCGTGGAAGTTGTTGTCCACGGACACAGGGTCTAAAAGAGAACAAAAGTTTGTTCATGATTCTTAATTCATGATTTGGTGCAACGTTCGGCCAGTTCATCCCCATCACTAGTGTTTCACGTAACTAGAACACTTAAGGATTTAAAAAAGCGTTAATCGCTGCTCAATGACACCAACGACGTATGGTTTGCCGTCATGTGGCGCTCGTTAGGGTATTTCTTATATTGCGCTTAATTAGTTAATTAACAAATATCTATATGCAAAATTATGCGTGACGAAGTGAGCGGCCGCTCATTTCGCCACGGTCTGCGTTGTAAACGAAAATAGTGCGTTTTCTAAACTCTGCTTGCGTTATTTTACATGTTAATTTCGCGCGTCATCAGAGAGTCCCATTAAGTTCAATATAGTTGTCGCCTTGGGACATCAAACTGTACTAAGTGTTACGAACAGCAACGACAATTACATTGGAAGAAATATACATGACCAAGCAATAAATCGAAGCATGATAAGCTTAAGTGTAATTAACTGGTTACACTCATCACCGAACGTGTTGACGACTTGTGACAGAAATTGCAAACGCTTAACTCAGGGTCTTCCAAGTTCGTGGCCGCTGCAATGACTGCCAGCAGGACTAAATGCATAAGATGCGCAATTATTCGGAGGCGAGGGACTATATTGCGAAGATAAAGGGGGAAAAATCCGGGTGGCGGCGTTAAACGGATGGTGAGGTGCACGTAATATAGTAGATGCAGCGTCTTTTTTTGTTTCGTCGACCGTTGCAGGAGCGGCCAGCTCATCGGGATTCTCTGTGCATGTCTCCCGCTGGCCTCACGTCGCGCGCACGTGGTCCAGTGGGCGGCAGCGTCGACGGCGGCGCTTTCGCTGCGGCCGCGCGCGCTGGCTCGTAATCTCCCGAGAGGTGCTAATGGCATTAGCCGTTCCCAGAAGGCCTCGTCGGCGGCGACCCCGTGCGCGGGCCGTGATTTAGATGCGCCCCGCCCTGCTGCCGAGCGGCCGCTGGCCTTCCGGCTTCGATTGACAGCTTTACAGTGGCTCGTCACCAGCGGGACCATTAGGTAAGCGAGCGCGAAGGGGCAGCGGCACTCACAATCGCCCCCCCCCCCCCCCTTCACCCCTCTTCTTTTTTTTCCGCCTTTGCGCCTGTTCCCCGTGCTCGTAAAGGCCGCGAGACCCCGTTTTGCACACATGCACTTGGCTTCCTTGTGGCATAAATTGCGCACTTTATGTCTCCCGAGAGCGAGAAGCGAAATTAAGGCGGCCGCGAGGATCGAGATCATACTCGAAACGGAAGTTCTTTGGGGCCTAGCCGATCACCGTGACTGCATCGTGCGATAGGCCGAGTGTGAGCGCAAGCGGAGGAGCGATGAAAGATTGCGCGAGCACCTTGGCCACCGAAGCTCGAACACCCGGAGCTATGTGGCCGGCGCGTCGTCTATCGTCGTCCAGCGCTTGGTGTCCAGCATCGGGACAGGGGTCATTGGGTATACATAGTAGGTTGTGGCAAGAAGACGTGACTGTCGGTTTTGAAAGTCTCATCGGATGAATACGAAAGTAACTGTAAGTGCTGCTCTGCTGTAACGCGCGTCATTGCAGTGGTTACATATTAATCTTCAAATTGAAAAACGCCTATAATGAATAGACGCGTTCTAACTGCCTCTCTTACATGCACGTATTTGAGATGTGCTGCGGTGCCACCCTTGAGTCGCAGAGAATTGTTCACTTGTGTGTCGGTTCATCGTTAATGAAATGCCACGCGATACGAAGAACCGCCTCACGCCGCGGTCCACACGAACAGCTGGTATTTGAAACTGCGAAATGGCGTCAGACACTTTCCACTATTTGCCAAGTCACTGTGGGGCTATTGGGAATAAACGTGTCGATCAAGCTCCCCATTTTCAGCCATATACAGAAGACCAGCTACTATCAATACTACCGATAAGGAAGGTCCGCATGCTTCCGCGTTCCTGCACTACATCTGGATGGAATGCTTCTCATATGATTCCAACATGCCCAATTGTATCCCCTTGATCCAACCTTAAGCCTTTGACTTCCAGCTACGCCAATGGACGTTATGGTAGACATTACATGAAGCAGCGGTCCATTTCAGTTTCGACTGATCTTCCTTTTGTGATTTAAGATTATTGATGAGCTTATAAGCAAATTCAAGCACCCTATCAATTACAAGACCTAATTTAGCTTTCTTTCAACACCCGTGTTGCCATTTAGCGCTTCAAAAAGCAAATTATCCTATTTCTCTTCCTCTGGTCTCGACAACTTAAAACCGCAGTGCAAAATACTGGCAACTGATCAAGCGCTTCCGCGTTTGAGGAGCAACACGAGGGATGGAGCCAGAGTGAGAACGCGTAAGAAGGCATGCGCCGACAAGTTGTGTGCTATAGGATCGTAAGCTCATCGTTTACCGCCCCAAGGACGTCGGCAACGCAGTAGCATAACTGCTCGAGGTACCTCTTAGGGAACAAGGAGATGAAGGAGCTCTCGCTTTGTTGGAGGCGGGCACTCTTGACCCAGTGTCTCGTGGAGTCAGCCTGTACGAAAGTTCATTTTCTTCGGATCTGTTGCACCAAAGGGACAGATGAGGACTAGGTGAGGGAGATTAAGCAAGATTAAGCTGTCGGACTCACCAATGTGCGTCCAATGTAACGTCCAAGAAGATCTACATCATGTTCTTTGTGAATGCAAGCGATACGCATCAGAGAGACAGTCTCTGAAGGCGGCCTTGCATCTTCAACGGGGATCGTGCTTAGAGTTGCGACATGTTCTGGGCCCATAGCAAAGCAGCACCTGCGCGCTACGTGCCACGAAAGCGCTGTTGACTTTCTTGCGGGCCACGAGCCTGAACGAAACTTCGTAAACTTGTGTGACTGTATGTGTTATGTGGTTATCACTGTATATATCATAATCGTCACCCAGCACCTGGAGTAGCATGTCAGGCGAACAGCCAGGCAAACATCTCCAGCTTCATTAAAACGTTTATCTCTCTCTCGAAACCACATAGTAACCCTATAGGTTTTGTATATCTCCTTCAGCGCAGTAGGACGAAATTAAAAAAAAAAAAGAATTACACCATCTCCCACTCAAGGGAACCATGAGGGGATGCGAAGCAGCACTGGGGGCGCACACCAAGTTTCCGTTAAGTTCACTCGGCGTTTCCGTTAGTGTGTAAGGTTGTATTTAGTGTTTGTGTTATCAATACGTTGTCTTTGTGCGTTACTTTCCGTTAGCGCCGAGTGAACGAGTGGCGCAGACGTTGACGTTACAACTCATCAGAACGGGAGCGAAGCGAGAATAACGGAAGCCGACCGAGCGCACGCGCTTATATACACATGAAATGGGGGAGGGAGAGGAGAGAGTGGGTTACAGGCTGTATTTGGCTGCGGCGCGGCTGCAGCGCGGGGGAGGAGAGGAGAGAAGGCGACCGAACACCTGCGTAAAGGAGGAGAGTGGGAGAGAGAGTAGGTGCATGCGCAGTGGTGCGCGGACGCCACCACCGACGCCGGACACAGCCCCGAGGAAAAGCTGCTTCGCATCTAAAAAACAGATTGTAGAATATAACAGTTGGCCAGAACAGGCGTCGAGAAATCTTAACAGCCGTAACAGCAGTCAAGGCATGCAGCCGACCAGGTTCAAGTGGTCGTTACGAACGAAAAGTGCTGGGAATACAGACACAGGGCAATGGTTCATTTCGGTCATACTTTGTAAAAGTTGAGTGTGATAGGCCTGTGTGTATTTACGAGCTGTGTACGAGTTCGATTCCCGCAGACAAATTTGTAAAGAATAGTGTAATGACTGACGCCGACCACTTGTGGCAATTCGAACGGGAAAAGTACGCAGGCGACAGGCCAATGCTATATATGTCCCAAACTCCGAGTTTGTATAGTCACTCAGATATTCGTGTGGTAGATACATTAGCGCTTCTGGATCAATTTCTGAGATCGTCGCTGCTCATGGTGGCCTTTTTTCCCCCATATCTTCGCTATCAATATTGTATCATACAATATCATATACAATTCGACTGCTTTTGCGATTACGCCTTTCCCCCTTTTTTTCTTGGACTTTATTCAAGTGACTGTGACACACCTTCCCACTGTAACACATGAGTGGTCGCTCCAGAAAGGTGCTACGCAATGCGACTCCGAAGCACCCTGCTCGGCTCCGCGTCAGAGAGCGCCACTGCAGCCCACGGCTTCTGGCCGCGTGCGCGGGGCGAGCCATCGCGTGAGCAGTGGCCGCAGCGCACGCGGCGCCGTAAATCAGTGAGCACGGGCTCGGCTGCTACCTCGGGCGCTACATCACGCTCGCAGCATGCAATGTTTGCACAGCTTCGAAAATGGTCTTCCAATCCAGGCCGCCTGGCGCGATGTCGGCCGATTCCGCGAAGGCGCCCATCGCGCGCAGTCCAGTGGGAGCAGCGCACGCTGGAGGACGAGGCTTGCTGGACCATTCGGCGCGCGCTTGAGTTATGCGTCTGACGATGCCGACGGTGTATACCCGTGCGGCTGCCGGCGCGACATTGAATTGCGACGTGCCCGCCTTTTTTCTTCCGAGCGCCTCTTGTCACGAACAAGCGCGCGCGCGCATGCCGAACGATATACGAGTCCTGTTACACCCTGTTGCGCCGGGGTCGCGCGGCTGGCCGCCCGAGTTTTTTTGACTCGCGTTTCTACTTTTTCTTTGCGGGCGCACCCGGTATCGTACACGGCACGAGTGGGATTGCCACCGATCTGTTTGGCCTGGCTGGCTTTTTCTTCGCCACCCTTCGTTCCGGCGGCGTCGACGTGATCGAATAAACGAAGTCTCCTATCGACTGACTTAATCGCATGTGCCGCGGGACACGTTGCATGCCCGTATATCATTTTGTAGGTGGTGTGGGCTCTCTGTGAAGCCCTCACTCGACCGTCGCCATTTGTTACAGTGTCTTGTGATACACCTGGCGGCGCTGGAGCCGTTTCACCGTACGGCTGTGGGGACAGTCACCGCAGCAATCACGGCATTTTTTTTTTTTTTTTAGACAAGACAACTTTATTTTTTTCAGCATCAACAGGGAAGAATACGACTCTGGTGAGGCTACAGGGTGCTAGCAAAAAGCCTCTAACGGCTTGACAAAGGCCAGCACCCCGTTTACAAAACTACAAAGCAAAAACAGCAGTGGACAGTCAATACGTGTACTTAAGGAAACGCCTATAAATATAGTGACGGCTTATAGGTTCATTTGTCAGTTTACATTTAAATTTAGATGACGGGACTAAAAATGGTGGGGGCGGAAATTGCACTTATAGAAATATAACTTCCCTTTTATGCTAGGCTACCTAATTGCTTAGTTTATCGTATTAACGGAGGAGTTAAGAGCCTGTGGCAGCAAGTACCTCAGCATTTGGCGGCCATAGTTTGAACGAGTGTAGGGAACGTTCCATGTGTGACTGCTTCGTGTGGCGTATGTTTTTGCAAGTGGATTAAGGTGGCGAGTTTTTCTAGATAAGAGTCGTTACTTCTGCAGTATGCATCATATCGTTTCAATAGAAGTGTGTTGAACAGGTCCGACAATGATGTTATTCCAAGATCTTCGAATATAGGTTTTGTATGGGCATCATATGGTTCATTGGAGATGATTCTTACGGCTTTTTTCTGCAGCCGATGGATTTTGGACAAGTTTGTGTCAGTCGTTGTGCCCCATACTAGATAGCCATATGTTAATGTAGATGAGAAAAGGGAATTGTATAAAATCGATTTGATGTGCTTTGGTAGGAAGTAACGAAAGCGTGTTAAAATACCCACTATTCGCGAAAGCTTGGAGTAGACGAGATTAATATGTGCGTTCCATTGCATATTTTCTTCAAAAAGAACACCCAAGGTTTTTATTACTGGTACCAGTTCTATTACTGAAAGACCAAGGCACCGGATAATATTTGAATTAATTGGCTTATTTCTAGGGCGAAAAAGAACTGCTTTTGTCTTTGAAACGTTTATAGTTAGGGAATTAATTTCACTCCAATTATTCAATATATTGAGCACCTCATTCGATTTTTTTGCAAGAAGAGGCAGACTGTGATGTGTCAAAAATAAACTTGTGTCGTCTGCATAAATTACAAACGATGAATTTGTGTCTATATTAACAAGGTCATTTGTATACAAATCGGAAAGCAATGGGCTTCCCTGAGGAACGCCATGTAGCAATGGTTTGAAACATGAATGAGAGTTGTTAATGTGCACGCTTTGCTGGCGGTACTGTAGGTACGACTTGATGAGAGAGAGGAAGCAACCTATCAAATTGGAATCCTTATATATCCGACGTGAACTTGAATTGCGAGCATTGTACATCTGTAGCAGATTGGGTTTCCACCAAACATGCACTGTTGTACGAACAACGCTACTAGTGCGTGGTGGGTGGAAATGAACTTGCCTATAGCTCTTATCATACTTGAGCAATTTCATGAAACAAAAAGCATTTTGTTCCTTACAATCGGATCACTTTTATGCATCGCTAAAATTCCACGTAAGTTTTGATAAACGTTTCGAGATGTTTGCAACAGACTTCTGCAGATATTACTGCGGTACGTTTGCAACAATTTCGTGAATTAGACCCGCGTATTCATCAAGAGCTTTTGGTGTTGTGCGACAAACTTCCTTTTTAGCCCACCTCCCAAGGAAGAAGTCGCAGGGCGTCAGGACCCCTTGCAGGCCATTTTAGAGGGCCACGACGTCCAAACCAGCGTCCTGGGAAATGTGTCCCGAATAAGGTATGTACCGCAACTTTCGTAAAGGTCATGTCACTGATATTTGAATGGGATATAATGTAATAAATTCTGCGATTGTAAGGAACAAATTGCCTTTTGTTTCATTAAGATTGACAGCTTCGCTAGTGGCAGAATTCATATCCAACATGCTCACAATCATTAACGGAAGCCGCCAACGAGACGACGAGCCATGGTCATCTAGGCGCCAGCTCACCACAGCATTCCTGGCAACGGGGGTCACCTACCTCATGGCTCGAGATTTTGTCCGCTCAGCCGACGCCGAGGGATAGAAGTCGGAAGGCATAGCATCCTCTAGTCGCGTATACACCAAGGCATCACATGACAAGCTGACCGTAATATAGAACATGTTCTTCCTCACGCAAATCACTATCTAAAGAACAGGAGAGGTTACTCCGAGATCTACATTCCCCCACCAACCAGAAGTCATCTCGTCGCCCCTACACGTTTTCCGGGTCCCTTCGGCGTTATAATAGGAAGCTGACACAGTCACCATTAAAACTCCCCAGATCCTTGCCACACCAACGAGCTCTGGGAACGTTCACAAGGACACAGCTCTGGCCACTTTATTATCATGAGACAGTAAAGCACACGACATCACAAAGGACACTCGTCCATCGACACCTCTTTTACCAGACTCATTTTCCACCCCTCAGGCGCGCACTCCCTTTCCCGTATACCCTCACAATGGCGAAGGAAGCTTTTCTGAGGAGAATGTGGGCTGGGACAGCCTACACCCCTGCTATCACCTACAAATGGAGATGCTTTGTCAAGGATGATGCCAAATGCCCCAGCTGTACAACCCTGGCAGAAGATGTGCATAACTTGTTGTTGACTTGTTCAGGCCCGTAGCACATACTTGAGACATTGCTCAGACGTTCTGTCTTCCGCAGTGACCGTCATGAGGACTTCTGAAAGTGTGGTCAAGATAATTGTAATTACCGGACATTACAGGACTCTCTGCACGCTATGGGGTTTAATTCCTGTGTATGAGTTCGTTTGGTTTTACCTTACTCTTCCTTAACGCAGCCCTCCTCGGGCGAAAAGACGCCATTAAAACAAGTCCATGAAACATAGAGAAACAAAGAGGGCGAATTTTTTCTCTCTGTTTCCAGTGCTCTTTCCAGCTTGTGTTGTTCCAGTACTCCAATAAATCTACGTCAGTAGTGTCGCTTAAATTGTCTGACAACATGTACTACATATTGCTTGCTTGCTTGCTTGCTTGCTTGCTTGATTGATTGATTGATTGATTGATTGATTGATTGATTGATTGATTGATTGATTGATTGATTGATTCCAAAGCAACGCATGAGCTGCGAGAGACGCCGTAGTGGAAGGCTTCTAAATACTTTTGACTAGCTGTGTGTCTTTAACATGCACTCAAACATCAGCGCCTGAGAGTTATTTTTCTTTCTTTCTTTTTTACTTTTTATTGACAAATGAAAGTGGCCGCCGTGAAACCGGCACCGGGATATCGCGTTCAGCATACAACACTGCACCCTCTAAGCAGTCCAGTTAGGTTGTATGAGTAAATATCTGGAGCACCCCTGACTGTTCCAAGTAACCGTCCCCCCTCCACCCCCATTCAGTATGGATGCGTAGTGATCAGCAAAGGCAGAGGGAGAGAGAGGATGTCGTGACAGCGGCGGCCCCTTGTGGCAGCGTCGTCGCACACGGATGCTTATTCGCGCGACTGGCGACAGCGGCGGCGACGAGGTGATCAGCCGCGGAGCGAAAGAGCGCTATCATCAACAGCTGGTCCATCTGTATGCTGGATGCGCGACGCGGAAGCCGGAAATAGTGCACAGCCGTGATTTGGGCACGCGCCAGTTTCGCGCGCTCTCGTCGCGTTGGTGGCGCGCGACGAGCGCGACGAGCGCGACATTGGACGCGGCGTTGAAACGTGTCGGCGCAAGTTGCGACGTCGGCTGCGGCACCCCCCGTGCGGGTCTGTTCAGATGCGTTGACGCCACAATGAGTCATTGGATTCGATCAGACCGGAAAGCGCTTCGATCGATACGGAAGTTGCATGCGCATTCAGAACGGCGGTCTTTCTGAAGGATGCTGCTTATGGCACGACTCTTTCTTGAACTTTCTGCAAGGTTGGCGATAGTCGGAGGCAACACCTAGCTACCCCCGGTACTCTGTACAAGGAAATGCAGTTTTTCAGTTTTTACAGGAGCAGCAGCAGCAGCAGGAGTGCTGCCCGTTTTGCCCACCACCCATTGGCGTATAGGCAGCGGACAAAACATTCGCAAATAAATGTTACTTAATTACATTTTATGCTGGGCACATGTTTACGTGAGAAAATAGTGGTAAGAGTATGTGCTAGAATAGTAAAGTTTCCGAATAGAATTCAAGTGTAAAACAAACCCTAAATATCTAATCAAATATAAAACAAAATATATACATAACTTAAAGCACAGTGAGTACATTGGGACCATGTCCGTCGTTTGTTTTCAATGTTCTCGAAGTTATTGATGGCTTGCACGTGACGTCATGGATGCGCAACATGGTGGCTTAGCTGATGTCAAGGCAGTAAAATCACGCGGCGATTAACCTGCTCCAGTGTGATGACGACGTCGCTGGAACGTTGTTGGGTCTCTGCGCATGAATAACGAAGGAACCAGCATGCGACGTACCGTTGGCACTAACGTGACATCACAAAGTTCACGTCCCACCTTGTTGGTGCTCCAACGTGGCTGTTTCAGTGACGTCAGTGCAAGCCATCTATGTGGATGAAAAGCGGCTCCAGATAAAGGCGCTGCATTAATCTTCAATTATGAAGACACCTTCGCTGTACCGGCATGCCCACCCTGTTTTCAAATACGTCATTATCTCTTTGGTCCTCGTCTGTATTCATTTCCGCAAAGATTCGTCTCCACACGACCAGGTTTCGCAAGGCTCTCGACTGCATTCGTGTGGGCAGCTCGAGGTGCCCGGTTTCAGAAGTGGGAGGAGGGCGAGGAAATTCACACTTTGCCCCCCGCCCCTACTTTTTTTTTTTTATAAATAGACACGCCTATGAACAGGACGATGCTTGAGCTTGTGGTTTTTCACGCATGTTTATATAAACAAGTCAATATGCAAGATAATAGCAAGAGCGAGCTGATAATAATAATACCTCGGATTTTACGAGACAAAACCACGATATGATTATGGGGCACGCCGTAGTGGAGAGCTTCGGAAATTTCGACCACCTGGGTTTTTTTTTTTTTTTAACGTGCACCTAAATCTAAGTACATGGGCCTCTAGCACTTCATCTCCATCGATATCCCCCAAAGGTCGCCGGGGAGTGAACCCGCAACTCGGGGGGCGGCAGCCGAGCACCGTTACTATGCCGTACGACCGTGTCGCTGCCCTCGCTCCAGGTCGCACAGGCTGTCGCTATGTCGGCCCGCCTTGACGACAGACCCCTGTCGGAACAGTCAGTGCTGGAATGCCGACCCGAACTGTCTGCACACCGAAAATCAATTAAGGCCTTACTGAACTTCTTGCCTGCCAGTGGCCTATTGAATAGGCTTTAGTACTCCCGCTCTACAGCTTCCTTTTGTTTATATATATATATATATATTTTATCGCGCGCCTGCTCTTCTCTCCGCTTTCCTTTCCACCTTTCTTTCCCCCTCCCCATAGTGTAGGGTAGCAAACCGGATGCTACAATTCTGGTTGACCTCCCTGCCTTTCTCTCGTTTTATTATCTTTCTCTCTCTCTCTCGTGTAGGTGTCACTTTTGGTTTGGGAAGTATCGCACGATGTTATCTTTGAAATTGTGAGTTCCCTTTCTATAAGTCATTTTCCGCATAAATACTCAACAACGTATCGTTTTTCATCGATAATTTCAGTATTACAAGCAGAAGATTGTCCAAGCAGGCTTTTCGCTTGCATAAGGAACGTCAGCCGGCCGTCTTTTGCGCATGAATGCCATACAATACAATATGGATTCTGTGCCATGCAGTGAGCTATTCCTGCGACCCATTGTGACAGTAGACCGCCGCACGAATGATTATGGGCCTGTGTCATGCCCACGATGAAACTATACAGACACATTGTCAGCCCGCCCGATGAAGAAGCTGTGTGTCAATATAATGCTGAATGCTTTAACACGTGACCCAGAGCTAAGTAGGCCTTCTCAAAGCCAAACATCACAGGTAGGTGCATCAACCCAAAGCCTGCCACGCTTGCACAGGCACTCTCAGAAGGGCGCTATATACTTTCAACGGGGACTGCAGTATTCAATGGCAACAAAACACGTTTCACAAAAAAAACGTGTCACCGCCTCACTGCCTTTGAAAACTTTCACCGAACCCGATTGTAAAGAGTTGCCGTTCATTGTTTGCTTTTTTGTCGGCCGAATATCGGTGCCGCGCGGCAGTTTGGTCAAGCAGAGCACGCCGGTCGGTGCATCGCGGCGTGCGTCCTTTACAGCATGCCCCGTTCCACTTTTTTGTTCCACGCGGAAGAAGTTTCCCCGTACGCCACAAAACGACGGCGCCGCGGAGATCGTGCCCGTGGCGGAGGTCGCTCGGTTCACGTCAACGCGCGCTCCGAGCGACCTGCCAAAGCGACGACCGCGCGACCCACTTGTCCGGCAGTAATTGCCAGCGCGGCCGCGGGCCGACCCCTGGGTGCATCAGCGTGTCCTCCGAGGCGTCACTCTCGTCCGTCATCAGCGGCTTCGTGATCGTCTTGACGATGCCCAGCGCTTTGGACACTTTCTCGACGCACGCGAAAGCGCGCCGGTGCTTAGCCGAGGGCGAACTGCGGCGCACGATTTTGCTGTGGCGCGAGGCCGGGGGTGGTCGCTCTTTTTTTTCCGGTATCGGGCGCATTATACGACACGAGCCTCTGCGCCCCATCAAGCATAATCGACTGCTCGAACGGAAATATCTCCCAAACGACCCTGTTATGAATCGTACCGCGCGGGGCTCGTTTGGCTGACCTTCCGGCGGAAATGGTTTCGTTTTCGTCGTATAAAACAGAATCAGACCTTCGCCGCACGAAGTGTTCCTTTCGCCCCTGCGTCGGAGTTTAACGGCGGCCTCGATCGGGAGCGACCCTTGTTAAGGCCATGTATCATGTCTTTCGCGAGTTGTGTAGCACGTTAAACATTAATGCGTTGCCAGTCGTTTCTCCGACCTCTTGATGTCTTTCTCAATGAGAATGGAGTGTTCCCTCCTCTTCGCGGTTTCTGCCGCTTTGTAGCCCGTGCGCGCGGTACATCCATTATCCATTAGGAGGAGGAAGAGCCGCCGATCAGCGTGCAAGAAACGGGAAGGATGTTTTGTGAATCGGTGGCTACCCATGCAGTGCGCTTTCATTAGTAATCAGAAAACGATAGTGCGACAATTAGCGAATTGCCACAGTGGTCGCCTATGGTCCAAATTCGGTGCATGTAGGCGAGCAGCGTACATGTCTTCAGATTGTGGCATAAAAGTTCACGATTTTAGATCGGCAGTGCGAACACTACCAACTACAGTTAAATGCTGCAGTGATACACGTGATTAGCTGCGCGTGAACTGTCTTTGACAATGGTTTCAATGACACGGTTGCGGAAATGTTTATTCTTTGCCCCTTGGCTAAAGGGAGTTAACTCCATTAACGCAAGTTCACGATGTAGAAAACATGGCGGCCGCGTCCGTGATAGCAGTATACTATTTAATAATATCAGCTGTTTGGAATGCCATTTTGCCCCCTCTGTTCTGTGTCAGCTCGTCCACCAGTTAACCCCCTGTTGAATAGTTGCTATTTTCTAATCCCCATTCCCTTATGCCCATGGAGTGCCGGTTATCCTCCCTGCCTTTCCTTTTCTCTCTCTCTACATGGCCTTCATGTGAATGAGGCAAGGAAAGTGATAAATTTTGATATACTTCTTTCGTCCTGTTTGGTGACAGCCTACCGACACAAATGAAGCAGCTGTGTTTATCACGTCGGAACGGCGACTCATGTCCAATGATCTCAAGGGAAAAATAATTCGAAGAAAGGTAAGCTACAAAGTGTAGCAATGCACAAGAAATGTAAAATAAATAAAGCCAAAAGGCCACACTTCTGGGCGTGTTGTCTTCTATTCAAGTAGGCAGAACTATTTTCAGTTTTCGCTGTTTAGAAAATATGTTGTGCGATAAGCGGTTATTGAAAATTAAAAAAATCAGACAGGAGCTTATATATGCGTACGCTTTTGGCTGTACTCACCGCTGTTTGAAGGTACGTGCGCTTTCTTCCAGAACTTATTTAAATGCGCCTAAAGTCCCGAACAATTCGCGAGTGGAATAAGCTGCCTGAGGAAATTGTGTGTACATGGCCTGCTCACTTGGCTCCCATTGTCTTCCTCACTTACAAATTCTCCGCTCGATCAACCTGGTCAGCATTGAGTGTCGTTTTTCCTTTTCTGTCGTTATGAATATTCAACTTTTTGTGAACATTTCTTACCTATCTTTATTATTACCTCATTTTTTGAAATGCTGTTCACTTGAAAAGTGTGAATGGACTGTTATCAATTTGCATTTTGCTGTGTATATCTACTTTCTGTTTTGAGCGTCATTCTTACTCCTTACCTACAGCGCTCATAAAGTACTCAATAGGGCGCTGTAAACGAACGAACGAACGAACGAACGAACGAACGAACGAACGAACGAACGAACGAACGAACGAACGAACGAACGAACGAACGAACGAACGAACGGACGGACGGACGGACGAACGTACAGACTAAGGAAATGAACGCATAAACCGTAGCAGCACGGTCGTTGCGGCCGAGGTTTGTAGCCCGCATTAACCGACTTCTTACTCCTTAATAAAATCGTGGTGTCCAGCATCAATATCCCGGCGTATCTTGATGCTGCATTCAATTTGACGTTCATTACTCTGAGAAATTCGAAAGCCCTTATGTAGGAACGTTGCCCTATTACAATAACTTTCGCAACTCGTGCGCCTGGATTCTTTCGCCAGCGTGCGCGCCCGGCGCTTTCCCTCAAGAAACGTTATAGCGTTCCTTCGAGGAATGTAACACGACACACATCGTCATTGCGAATTAAATTACTTACCCACGAGATTGATTACATTTAATCTCGTGAGACGGGATTCCGCCCATAAGGGGTGTCATCATTTTAGAGTACGCGGTAACGTGCCCATGGAACCGAAGCAAAGCAAGGCGATTCCTTGCTACGCAAGCGGTCTCCAGGTGCACTCGCAGGCCCGTTTGGCCACTCCCACAAAGTTCGCGCGTCCATCTTCTTACCTCCGTGGTGTCGTCGTCGCGTGCCAGGCCGCTTCGCGATTAAATGTCACCGGGTGAGCGACGTGCCGCTGGCCAACCTTAACGGCGCCTGGAGCGTTCCCTTTTGACGTGACACTTGATTACGAAAAAAAAAAAATATATATAGAGAAAGGGGGGTGAGCACAGCGAAGCGACCCGACGCCGTCGGAGGAGGCATCGACAGGAAAAAGAATATTCCTCCCGCACCGGCGCTTCCCGCGCGGCCCCTCTAGCCGCGTGCGCGATGTTCTGCACTCTGCCGGTAATGCGGTGGACGGCATTGAGACGGATCATTCAGGCATCGTGCTCCTCCGCTGGCGGTTGATGGCGATTCGCGGCCGATAGCGGCGAAAACAAGGCTTACCGGCTTCCTCGCGTCCTTGCATCCAGTATTTCCAGAGCCGCTATGGGCCGTTGGAAGGCAGTTAAAAACGCATAACGGGTTGACAACGGCCAGTTCTCCCAAATGTTCTTTTCCCCGGTGGCGGCCTGCGCGCTATCCTCCGCGAGCACGTACAAATACGACGCACGCATCTCCACTGCTGCCGGTGGAAGATGCCTGCGAATAACGAGTCTTTGTTCATTGTTTTCTTTTTCTGTGCTCCTCGGATCCGAGCTGCACTTCTCGGCGGCGGCCACGGGATGGATTCTTGCGCACCGGCCTGCAACTGTCAGGGGCAGCCGGGCGGCGAAGAAGGGCCGCCTTTGTTTGGCAGCCAAACCAAGGCCTCCGGCTTCTTACTGGGACACAGGGCTCGCTAACGCCGGCATGGCAGCGCCGCGAGTGGTCGCATCTTCCGCACTTTGGCGCTGTTGCTGCTGCACGCGACGCTGCCGTGATGCAATGGCGGCTGCCCATGCGTACGTGTTTCGACACTGGTGAACACGACGGTGCTCGCAAAATGCCGATAGCTGCAGTTGTGCCTCGATATTTCCACTAGGCAAATCGGGTGCTAGAGGATCCTCGTTAAAGGACACGATCATACACTTAACAGTTAACACTGAGCCGAATGGAACGTAATATATCTAACGGAACCTCGTTGATACGTTTTCCACGGGAACCGGAAAATAAAACGTATGTTGCAAAAATCGTATTAACTAAAGAGGCTAAAAGGAGAGAAATATTCACACTCCGTCAGCAACTCACTTTTATTGAACAACATTGAATTATCTGGTCAATTTGCGTTGCACTTTCTTCTTTTAAACGAAAAAAGAAAAAAAAACGCGAGTTAAACGCTATATCCGCGCGTTTTCAAGGGCAACCGCAAAGGAGACGAATCGTCGCGTGCAGAAAAAGCGGCGGAAAACGGCGAAAAGGGCGAGGACCGGCGGTACAGTGCATGAAGTAATTTACCAACATCAAGGGGCTTTACCTGGCGCATCATCATCATCATCATCGGTGGACGCGTTGGCCGCGCCTGGCGGTGATGTTTTCGCCGGAAAACCGACGCTGCTGCGGCTTCTGCGGCCTCTGCGGCGTGCAGATCGTGGCTTGTTGGAACGCGGGTTGAGCTATAGTATACCGAAGAATAAACGCAGGATTTTTAGGTATATCCGTCAAGGTCCACTTTCGCGGTCGTATTATCCAATTTTGGGCCAAAATGCGATCGTATTAAACGCATGAGAATGAATTATTTTCAAGAGACGTTGGCCAGGAATTAAAAGAAAAACGTGTTAGGCCGGAGAACGTATTATGCAGAATCGTATCAACGAGATTCCACTGTATACACTGTAAGCAAAAGTTAGCCGATATTGGGGTTTTTGCCACTCATGACCTCTGAAAACTCCCTCGCTTTTATAATTACTGGGTAATGTCTGAGTAAAAGGGCGGTACATGACGTAGTTTAGCCACCACCTCTGAGGAGCCTATATTAAAAGGATGTCAAAATCCAACTTTACTACGTAGGGAGTCTTCTATCACGTGATTTTAACCATGGTTTGAGAGTTCAATAGCACAGGTGCTCTTGGTTTTACGTTGACCGTCCCTTATAACGGTCTTTACTTAAAGGGGTACTGACACAAAAATTTTGGCCTCGCGTTTTTTTGCTGTAATGTGTTGCTGGGGGCCTGTTAGTCATAACACGGCACATCGTTTGCTGCAGCGCGCGACAGATAATTAATTACAGGCTCCTCATTACCGACCAGTGTCAGTTTCGGTTTCAAAAACGACAAGCCTCCGGGTGCAACTATCACCACCTAGCGGCTGCAGCGCTCGATCACGTCAGCACACAGAAGTGTGACGCACTTCCGCGCTGTTCGCGTCGTCTCCTCGCATTCGCATGTTTGCCGCACGTGCTGCGCGATGTCGTCGCCATCATCGTCCTCGTTGTCGTCGTCCTCCTCATCGTCGTCTATTGGCGACGATTTCCTTGAGACACCAACAACGCAGCGGCGAGCGCGTCAAAACAAAAATGGCGGCTACGACGTCATCATAACTTGTTGTACCGGCTACAACGGTTACGTAGGGGAAGTAGGGGGGTCACCTGGGTCACCTCCGAGTGTGTCAATGCAACAGGTGCGGCCTATAATGCTGGATCGTGCACGCGAACTTCAAAATTCATATAAAATGCCTTCCAAGCTTTATTCGCTGTCGATATTTTGCAGATGGTACACGCACGTACACGGGAATCGATCCAGCAGGCTATCTCGGCCGCGAAATTTTGTGTCGTACCCCTTTAACGGTAATTTCACAGGTATCTTCGCTGCTGCGCAGGCACAACGTCTTCTAACATTGGGGTGTACCAGCTGTACTCTTCACGGACCACATGGCAGACGACGCATTGCTGGATAATATTCTGGCGCCTTGATTCTCATCTGCAAGGGAGATGAAAAATACATTGTCAAACATTTATTTCCTGCTCTCTTTTAAAATAATCTACTGTGAGAATATTTGCGGATGCATGATTCAGCTCCACCATTGAAATGGGGTGCACAGTGCAAAAATGAACGAAATAAAACAGTAAGGGAAAAGGTTGAAAAGTAACCCGGAATAAAAAAAATAATAGAGAAATAAGCGTGAAATGCAATGGGCCAACAAGGTGATTTTGTATTTATGTACCTAAATATAATCGTGTAGTGGTAAATATGAATATCAGCGGCAGGTTTCACCACACAGTCCGCGCGCCTTGCAGTCTTTTCTTTTTCTTTTTTGTTGAATATGTCGGTACAGCAGTCGTGTGTGCATCGCCATTTGTGATTCTCTAATCAGAAGGATAACGCAGTACGCATGTCAACAGCTTTGTGCGCTGGCACTCGGATGGCTAATTTTGGTGTGCTAATCACGACGTGGTTTCGATCATTCGTAAGGAAGGTATGACATTGCGTGTTTTTTTTTTTCTTCTTTTTCCTTAGCTCACTCGTCATCATTTCGTAGAACCATGATGCACCTCTTCGCAAGTTCAAGAAGCGCTGCCAGACCGTCGAAAGAACGTTGAGCATGTTCTAGCAGTAGCCATCACAGGATAAAGATCCTGCGTTCGCACCTCAATAAAGTTATTCATCCATCCTGCGTTGGAGACCAAGGCTTCTTTTAATAGGAGCATAAAGCTTGGTGGAGTACACTCCTGTCCTGCTTAGTACGTGATGTACGTCTACAAACAAATTATATACGTATCGACGAGATTCTGCCCTTGCAGAAAATGACCACGCAGACTTCGGTAGTGTATACACACAGCTCTAGAGCGTCAGTCGTGAGGAGTACAATTACGTGTATGCTATGCCTGAAATTTTACGTGGGCACCGCCTAAATGGAGACATATATATGTCTGCTGGTTCGTACATTCGATACGTATACATGCGTTCAACAACGTAAGTACTGTGAGTATTTGTAAGTTTATCGCATCGTTTCGGTCATATTTTTTGTGTAACTTACGAAATTCGGTAAGAAAAATGGTTCGGTTGTTTCGCTTGCCAAAAGAGGAATTGGGTTAGGGAGCACACAGCATGTAAAACAGATATCGGGAATAATTGTGGCTTCCCTTAGTTTCTTAACGTTTTCCATTGAGCGATATACGATTGGTTTTCGCATCCTGCTCCCATTTGAATGCGGCCTCTGCGGCAGGTTATCGAACCCATGACATCGTGCTCAGCTGCGAAACGTGATAGCCATAGAGCGACCACTGCGGGCGAAGTTAGGAAATATTCGGCAGCCGAATAAGTATACTTGAATACAGCACCTCGTTTTGCGTATATTCGTATTCAGTTTGAAAAATTGAACTATATTCCAACGCCGCTAATTTTACGCGAAGTTACTGGGAACTTCGAAGACGGACTATTTTTTTGTGCGCAGGACATGCGGGCTTGATGATGATGATCATCTCAGGTGGCGGACGACCGCGACAGGAAGACAGGCCAAGAATCCGTTGGTTAGAGGAAGCGGAAAGAAAGCAAAGATATGTAGTACAAGAATGAAGCCAAAATAACAGGAAAAGACAGAGTTGCGTAAAACAAAAGTGCAGCTTTGGCAGAGTTTTTGCAAAGGCAGAGTTGTGCGGTTTTTGTCACCTTTACAAACAAACTTCAGTCCCCGTGATATAGCGGTGGTATAAACTTATTTTAGAGTGTTTACCAGTGACATCGCCCGGCTTCAGCTGTATTCCTCTCATACGATCGCCATATGCTTTGGTTAGTGTTAAGTGGTGCATCGCTAAGCAAGACTAAAGGAAAATATGAGCGTGCCCATATACCACTATACAGTTCTGCCTAAGACAGTGAACTTGCATTTCTTGCTTGCAACTATACGACAATGTCGCGAAAGATTAAAATACGTGTACTTACTCTATCATGATAAGCTTGTCATTTACTCCAGAGCACGCATGGGAAAAGTCATGCTACGTCACAAGTTGTCCTATATGATTCAAAAAAGCTCGACTGCCTTTCTTGTGAACGCCTACAAAAAAAAATATTTTTCTTTTTCGCGAACTGCGCGCCAGTGCAATACTCTCTCAGCTGATGTGGTGGAGACTGAAACAGTGCCTTTATGTTTGTTGAAGCTGAAAGAAAAAGGTATATATATATATATATATATATATATATATATATATATGCGTGCCAATGGAGAAGTCATTTTATTTATCATCCGCAGAACCAGTTTTGATGACGGTTCTGTTCCGTTGTACATTGAGCTAAAGTGGTTGCTTGGGCGAGTTGGTACGACATATTGGAGGGAAACAACGCGAAAGACGAAAGACCAGGCAGAGAAGGACACATACAACAGCGCTGACTTACAAGAAAAGTTTATTCGTCAAACCACGCATTATATTATACCTGCGCAGTTGAAAACGAAAGGAAGAAACAAAACATGACAAGTTGAAGATAAATAGCCTAACAGAATCATCACCGAAAAGCATGCTCATTGCGCGTGCAGTCCATTCTGATAGGAATACAACCTCCTTTTGTGACAAGGCAACTGAAGGTCTGCTCGCGCATGCGTCACCCAGCCTAGCTATTTCCAAGGCCTCCAGTATTTCACGTGTAAGCTGGTCCCGATGACGCTTCACAACCGCACATAGATGAAACTCAGGGATGCACCCACAATCTCGGCAATGAATGCCGAGGTCGCCAGGCACCGCCGAAGAAACGCTGTAAGCGTGTTCCTTGAGACGCTCATTAAGACACCGGCCAGTTTGGCCTATGTATCGTTTACCACAGGACAGTGGTAGGGAATACACCACGCCTTGAACGCATGGAATATGTTCCGATGCTTAGTCGTGCAGGCGCGGGTTTCTCTAGCTCCAGGGTTGACGGTCCTACACAGGCTAGCCAGCTTCTCGGGGGCAGAAAAAAACAACATTGACCTCACACCTGCCGGCTATCCTCTTCAGGTTATGGGCCACTCCGTGGATGTAAGAAATGACTACACACTTCCTTTTTTCTGCTCTGTTTTCACTAGTTTGAGCGAGCATCCCTGGGCTCATTTTTTGTTCCTTGAGCGGACACTCAGCCACTGCGGTCATTACGTGAGACGGGAATCCATCACTGGTGAGGCGTTCAACCTGCGTTTTAAAACTGGCCTGGATCTTGTGGTATAGCATGAGTTCCGCAAAGCGTGCGCGAAGCAGGCCTTCACTATTGCCCTTTTCGCAACTTTAGAGGGGGCCAACAAACATGGTCACAATCAATGGTAATACTCAAATCTACGAAGCGAATCGTTCCACCATCGCAAACTTCATGGGTTAAAACAAGAGGAGACATGCACTCACGAAAAGCATCTAAAAATATTATTCATTGACGTATCCACGGCAGAGCTACCAGCTTCAAACAAAACAAGAAAATCATGACCGTAACTAAATACTTTTGCAACCTTTAACTCTGTTATGCGTTCTTGGACCGTGCAGTCCAAGAACGCATAACGGTCTTTCGTCTTTCGCGCTGTTCTCCCTCCAATATGCTGTACATTGGTTTCTATGGAAAGACTGAAGTGAAAATACCACAGCTGTTCCATTGCTGTATCTCATGCCGCAAAAAAAAAAAAAAAAGAGGAAAAAGAAAGGAAAGGAAACAAATAAAAGCCATATTTCAATGGAAGGTTCACTGACGAGAGCTCAATGTTTCCAGGAGAGTTCATAAACACACTTCTGTCTAGGTTGCGTGCATGGTAAATAAGCGCGTCACTTCATATATACGTAACTGCCCGATTGTTGGATTTAAAAGAAATGTCTGAGCTATACCATATACCGACTGTTCTGAAGGGGATCGAGACGGTGAGAAGTCTTTTAATTTAAGCAATTTTTTTTTACAAATATGGACCAAACGTTAAAAACGTTCAGGATAAAAGAAAGCAAGCGTTGGTGACACGAATTTGCTATATACTATACAGAAAGCGATAGCACACTCTTCTGAATGACAGGTGCTGGTCCACCAAAGCACGAAGGTTTTAACATCGCTTCGGATTACGCCAGTATACTTCATGAACAGGACTTCCGGAAAACTCGTGTAAGCAGCGTATATAGTGTTTCGCGTAAGCCTGTGAGTATATACAACATAGTTGTCTGCTTTTTGCGCTTACGAAGCTCATTAATTGCTAAATAGGACATGATCGTTCTGGCATCCTTCCTACATATGGTATCGGCATCCACGTCAGCTAACTGGGGCATTAAGGCCTCTTACATCTATTTGAAGAGGATATTGGAGACAATACCAAACTAAAGCTTCCCACAATTAATTCCATATGTGTGGTGTGCGCCTCATGTATCCTCCCGCGCCACTTCATAGATCAGTTTTACTAAACGCACATTGTGCATTATACGCGTCGTCGTAGCCCAATTGCATGCCTCTAACGGCGTTGCGCGCTTCTCAGCTCGAGGCTTTATCCCTGCACCAGGGGCGTAGCCAGGGGGGGGGGGGTTCAACCCCCCCCCCCCCGAAATTTTTCAGTTTTGCTTGCGTATATATACACGCGCACATACAAACGCATGCACGAACATACATAAAGTATGGTTGAACGCCCCCCCCCCCCTCCCCCCCGAAAAAAATTTCTGGCTACGCCCCTGCCTGCCACGGCGGCCAAATGCCGATGTGGCCGAAACGCGTGTCTCCCACTGTGGTGTGCCCCGTATTCAGATCGCGGTATGAAAACGTAAAACCCCACAATATAACTTGTAAATCTTTATTCAAAATTTACAATTTCTTTCTCTCATTACTTTTTTCTTTCGCTAAGTTCGTTTTCTCCAAAGTTATATATATAGCATAGTAAGCGGGAGCAGAACTACTGCAAGGCTCAATCGGTAAAGTGCAATCGAAGTTGACAGAACAATTGACGCGGCCCTGCAACTTAGACACGTTTGTCACGAAACATACGCACGTTCCAAAATATTGGACTTCGAGTTTATTCGGCAAGCGCCGCTGTAGAATTTTAACCGTCACAAAAACGCCTAAGAACTAACCAGGATGCCAATAAGGGATGCCGGTCTCCAATAGGTCTTCGGCGCATTAGCAATTTACGATCGATCAATCTCAAACGTGTCTTAAGGGTTAGGAGATAATAATAATAATAATGAAAATCATGCAGGAGGAGGTTGCTGTTCGCGGAACACGAGTGGCGGCGCAGACAACGAGCGTGAACCCGAGTTTTCCACCGGCGCGTGCTGGCACTGCTAACGCCGCCCATCGGTGGATGCCGCGGTTGACGGGCGCGCGCGCCTTCCTCTCGCCACCGCCGCGTGAATTGGTCCCGATCAAAACAAAAGGCGCGCGCGTGCGGCCTGGCTGAGATCAAAGAACGTCTGCCGGCGCACGCCGGAGCAAACGGTGCACCATCAAACCGGGCAAGATATGCCCGCGGCTTTTGTCTCCCCCTGACATTCTCTTGGGCCCGGGGAAAAGAAATGCGATGGAGCATGCTTTATGGGGTCTTTGGTGCGCGCCGCGCGCTGCGAGAAGCAAAAATGGGCCGGAGACCCCTGTCGGATTCAGCGCCCGAAAATTTGTTGCCCCTCCGAAGGGGCGCGCTGCGCTGGCGGCAGCCAATGGCCTGCAAGCACCGCCTGGACCCGCCTGAGCGGCAGCCAATCGCCGCTGCTCGATTGCCTCGCGCGTCGTCTTTTTTCATCCCATATTTTTGCTTTATTTTCTTTCGCATGTGCCGCCGCTTGCCCGCCTGTTGTGTTCCGCAAAAGAAAGGGCCGACCGTCCCGACACGCTTTATGATGCAAACAGCGCGATACGATCATCGAGCCAGTCTTGCCGATATTTCTGCGCGACTGATTTACTGCATAGCGGAACTGGTCGAGCGATAGGCGCGAAATCTTAGCGACAGAAGCCGAAAATACCTCGGGCGGCGAACTGATTAACTATATACGCGCGGTGGCGCGCAAGTATTTCGCGTTTACGCGTAGTGGATGAAATTAACGTGCGTCCGCCTATATCTCTTTGGGCCGTGCTGGGTCACTGAACCCAGGAATCCATCCATTCCTATTGGATCCGCATGTCACCGTTGTGACGTTACACCATGAATCTAGTATCTCCCGTCCTGACAATCTATAGTATCTCCCTTCCCTTCACTATACGGCGTGCCTCATAACCATATCGTGGTTTCAGCATGTAAAACCCTAGAAGTTATCATGGTCTAGCTCACGAAATAAATGCACGGATGACTCCTTGCAGTCCTTGACCAGCGCTGTTGAATCGCAATAGCTCAGCTACTGGCGCGCCCAAATTCCAAATGCGTACATCGCTGCAATGGCATGGTTCGGGGAGGGCAAGGTTTTAGTTTCGTCATTCTGCGGCGATAGTGAAGCTGCATATGACGAGGCGCCCTGACTACAACGAAAACAAGTGGATGACGACAGCGGTTGTCAGCGTAACGCAATGGACGGACGCGCAAGGCGCACACATCATGCAATTAACTGCTGTCGCAGCAAAAGGATGGTAAGTGATGACATCTTCCTCGAATGCGATGGCTAATTTTGGAAGGACGATGCCGCTGGCATAACAAATAAACAAAAAAACACTATAAAACTATAGTACGATAATGTCAGTGGAAAGTTGGCGAAGTGCGCCATGTCGCCATGTTACGGCATGGCGCCATGGCGCATCATCGGATGATACTTGACTGTAGTCGGATACAACTTTAGAAGTCAGCGGCATTTCCTCCTCAAGTGCGGATGAACACAAGCCTGCACCAATGGGCGCGCACACGGGACTGACGTCATGAGCGGGACGGCCGGTGGCTCCTCCTTCAGAGAACATCGGCGCGTGCACGAGCGGGACTATTTCTTTAGTAGCGGAGGCGATCGGCTGTCGCGCTTCGGTCGTCTGGGTGGGGCCTCTCCTGACTTAAGTTGTATCCGACTATAGCATAAGCTACCACGCAGTTCCCGAGGCGTCATCGCGCTGACTCACTAATGTGCAGCGGCAAAATTATGAAAGAGAAAAAAAAAATGCGCGAAATTAAAGCTCCGGAGGAACCAAGGCAACAAACAGCCTGATCGTTAAACCAGCGGCAACTGAGTTTATGCACTTATGTGAAACAATATTGCTGAAGATAACAGAAGCTAAATAGACAGCTTGAGAAGAAATGCAGAGAGCAAAGAAACAACAGGGCGGGCCATCGGCATCGCGAGGACTGGTTTTACACTATAGAAAGTAATCACTTTTAACTGCGAGTACGGCGGCCATTGTTAAAGTAATACGAGCCGTACAGGCTCGGTGAGGCTGAGCGAGAAAGGAAGGAGAGAGGGAGGGCATGATTTCTTGGGACCCTCTTTTGCATAAAATACTGCATGCATGTATTCTACGTGTTGAAACAAATAGAACATTCTCGCAAAAAGGAAAGAAGAACAGCAACGTGTGGGAAGTCTGCCATATGAGCGTCCGGTTTGTTTCCCTACGCTGGGAGGAAGAGTCGTGCACACAATATAAGACGCACTGAAGAACGACAATCGGGAACTGAAGCCGGTGTTCTTCACCAGCTGCAATGTCGAAGGACTAGAGACGTAAGTGCGAATGAAAGACATGCAGGTAGGTTAACCAGAAGATACAGCTGCTTGGTCACGCTCTACTGGTAAAGCGAAAATAGGATACACAAGGTGCAAGAAAAGGGAAGGGGTAAAAAATCCAACCACCTCCGCTTCCCGGACACTAACGCATTTCTATGTTTTGCGAGTCTTTCAGATATGTTGGATCACTGCTCTTTATTAAACCCTCTTTGTTAAGCTTTGAGCTGGTAGTATAGCCATCGCCCTTTATAACCACAAGGTATCTCGTGACGGGGGTGTGACTATGGTAACGCGCACGCCATTCGTTGGGCTAACTGTTGCCTTCTTACTTTTTAGTGGAAGTTGTGTGTAGTGGGATTTGCCCAATTTCTGTGGCACATACGCGTTTATGATGATGATAGTTTTCTGATAGGCCGCACAGATTTCTGCGGCACGTGCCCGTTCTTTGGGCTAACTGTTGCCTTCATTTTCAGTGGACCCAATGGTGAGTAGTGGGCGCATACACGTTTATGGTGCCCACAAGCGTTACCACGGATGCCGGACGTGAAAGGTTCGACCAAGAAAAGCCGCGCTGTTAATAAAAAAAAAATGGCCATCTTGTGGGTGCTGCTATAGTCAACGAAATTCGGATGAATGCCATTGATTTAACGCTATGTGGCGCACAAGTGCGCGATTAATTTTCGTTGCATCAACTATTGAAAGAGGGAAGGCGATACAGTTCACGCCGTCGTCGTCCGAATGTGGGACTGCGTCCGAATATGCATGGTCAGGGTTTGAGAATTTTCGGTTCGCGAAATGTTCTTCACAATTGATTTGGTCAAGTGCGATCTGTGAAATTATGCGTTGGATGACATATCGAGGGCAAATGCAGAACAAGTCAACATCTCACGATGGCAAGGATGTCAACAAAAAGCACCCTGGTTCGCTATCCTGAGTATCCGCATTATAAGCTTGATCATTACTAATTTGAGGCAATAACGGCCTGCAGGAGCTCTGATACGAAATCGAGCAGTCGGTAATAAAACGTGCAAGCAGTCAACATCTCTTGTGATGAAGGCAGACATTTGCCTCAAAACCATGGCAGACCTGGTTTTTTGTGATGCAGCTGTGAAATCGCGAGACGCATAAAGCACTGCAATGTGTGAGGGATGAGAAATGAAGCATTGTCTTGCCGTGGGCGAATAATTCTTCGAGAGTGTCTTGATGATGCGAGATTAACCGATCAAAATTTTCACGCAGTCTCTGTTTTGGCAAGGGAGTCGAATGATGGGTTTGGTATCCTCGAAAGTTATGGAATGTGTACCAAGACAGCCCGTAATGACATGCGTTGTGATTGGGTGCTCACTGGCTGTGGAAATCGGGCCGAGGTAGTCATAAGTATACGTCTGTATACGCTTTGACCTTGTATTACTCTTTGGAGTACGAAAATTGTTTTCGCGCGTGTTTGATAACGCTGACTTACTGAATCGTGATAATCCCAAGAATAGCATTCCGTATAGTTGCAGCCTACGGCGTATGCTGTGCGCCATACCTTGCCGCATATGAATTTCAGCAGATGGTTGAAGGATGGCAAGTTGTTACCCAGTACACTATGCACTCCAGGAAAGGTCGCGATGGATGATCACGCCCAGGAAGCGACGTTTCTTGTCATAGGACATTACCCGCCCGTTAATAGATAATATACGGCATCAAAAGTAGCGGGTAAGCGCTACCAATGCGATCTTTTCTAAAGGCACAAACATCCTTTGTGGACTGAGGTAGTTCAACCATCATTGTAGTGGCTGCTAAAGTCCACTCGTTTAACATTGCAGTACAGTAACGGCAGAGGCTCAAAGGCAAATATCATCTGCGTACATCGGAAATGTTCCAGCTTTCCAAGTCAGATGGGGGAGTGGTTGAATCAGATTTTCATACTATAAGACTACATATGGGAATCTGGCACTGCGATCGTTCAACTACCATGGGAATGATGGGAAGTACAGGCTTCGGATTGGATTGCGTTAGCTAGCGAACTGTGTACGGGTCTTTTGCTACAGTTTCAGTTTCGGGATTCGCGCAGCGTGGGTAAAGTGGGGTGCGGTGCAAAGCACTCAAGCGGTGCCTTTGTTGTTGAAAGAGGCTGAATACCGCTAGGTCTCTTGGTTTGCTGCGATGCTGCGTCCCACGTTAGTGCAGGAAATTGCATAGAGTTCACGTTTTTTTTTATAAGCGCATCTTGCCAGGACTCGTTCAAATCGGCTGCAAAACGACGGCGAGCGAAGTAGACGCACTGTCACGCTTCTGATTCGGATTTACACGGAACGAGAGATGCGTTGGGGGGCAGTCCACTGGTCAGACGCACCTGGTGTCGCAGCAGATGATATTTAAGTGTTTCTCACTCAATACAGTATTTTTTTTCGATAAATAGAGTATGCGCACTTTCGAGCGCCGCTCATGGGCCCCGCACAGACACTACACTCTTAAAAAAAGGGTGTCTGTACTGACTACCTTTGGGTGGTAATCGCCTCGCTACACATATGATGACCTTTTGGGGTGTCAAACGACTCCCTTCGTTCTTCAGACCAACGACTCCCTTCTTCACAATTTGGGGTGTCAAACGACTCCCTTCGTTCTTCAGACCAACGACTCCCTCTTCACAAGCAGAGAGTCTACGTTACTCCCAACGCAGGAGTCTACATGACTACCTTTTATTTCCCGCTAGTACCTCTAGGTAGTCAGGGTGACCCCTTTGCCATGGTAACGCTGACCCCCACTGGAGCGTTCCTTGACTCCGTTGTCCTTAAGGACAGTGGTGTACATGACTCCCCTGGCAAGAGTCAGTGTGACCACTTCGTGGTACTCAATGAGACACTCTGCAACAAATAATGCGTTTATTTTTCTTCTTGGTCGATATTGATGAAACTTGCTGAGTTTAGGTTTACTTATGTGGCGATTTCAAATATGCAATTATCTGGAAGAAAACGCAGTTTTTACACATAAAAATTTCATGTGTCTTGATGAGCAAGCCTTTCCAACTTGGAGTTACAAAGTAAATCGACATATCGCTATAGTTAGGGATAAAAACTGTATGCAATAGTTTTAAAGGAGTTTACTGCGCTGTTCTGGCAAAGGAGTTTACTGCGCTGTTCTGGCATAATGTTCATGAACCCACTAGCCCACATACGAACTCGCGTTTTTAAACCCATTTGAGTTAAAAGTTACGTAATATTGAAACTCTCGTGAGCGAATCACCAGCTAGACATACACTTACTGGTCAATGTTCAGCATACTATGACTATTGTTAAGTGGGTTTAGGACATGCATTCTGGTTATGTTGCATACAGTTCCCATTTCATATTATTGTGATATGCTTACTTTGTAACTCGTGCAGGCCTAACATGGCACATGAAATGTTTGATATACTTAACACGACATATAATAGTAGAAAAATATTTGCATTTTCAAAATCAGCGTACAAATACACATAAACTAAACAAGTTTTATAGAGATTGATCAAGAATTTCAAAAGAACTTCAAATCAGAGCGAACACCATTAGGGTGTTTTTATCTGACAATCGACGAAAGTTGGTGCCGCTACCTCTTGTTACTCAACAAGGCACTTCCACCGGGTTTACTCAAACAGGAACACTGTGGTGGATGCATGACAGCCGCAACAAGTTTTTGTAGCAACTTTACAGTGCTGCATTCGATTCCTCTGGGGGAAATAAAATACTACTCGAAGTTTATATAGATGAGTCTCAGAACAATTTCCGCTCGCGTAAACAACAAAAAATGTTGATTCTAGAAGAAAGTAAGCCATGCAACACGGAAACAGAAGAGATGCGGACAGCTCAAACGCTAGCGTTTGGTTTGTCTGTGTCTTCTCTTTCACGTCTGCATGCCTTCATCCTATAAACAAACTGAAATTCTGCGATTCGTAAAATTATTCTTTGAATCGGTTTTAAACACTTCATGCCATTTCATACATGTTCACATTGTACTGACAACCTACTGTTTTATCAGTAAGCACCTAAACTATAGGCACAACATCCTGCGAATAATGCGTAGTCCTTAGCCACGTCACCACAATTGTAAGCATTTATAATACTATATATATATATATATCTATCTGTGTGTGTGTGTGGTGTTTGACATTTTTGAGCGCGCAAAAGAACAGGGACGAAAAACGACGCGGACACAGCGCTGACTTCCAACATATGCTTTATTTTCTACAGTGGTACATATATATATATAGACAACAAAAAGCCAACGCACGCAGGTGCATTGTACCGGAGGCTTCATGTAAAACCACAAATAAGTATGCATGATAAGCAATCAAACAACCTGATACCGGATTTTTTTCTTCTTTAGAGATCAAGCGGTCATTCCTGACTACCACTATTAGTCTAGTCACCCTGTGGGCCTTGCTTAGAAAGTCTAGTTCTTTTTTGGATAGGTCAATTGAAGGTGCAACTAATGCACATGTCTCCCAAACTTGCAATCTTCGCCGCTTCAATTATCTCGCGTGTTGTTTGTGCCTGGCTCCTTCCTGTCGCAGTGCACTGCGAATACATGTGATCGCACCCACACTTCATGCAGTGGAAAGCCACATGTCCCACACCTCCAGTTCGCACGTTATTTGCGTGCCTCACGCAGCCTGTCATTGGCACACCGTCCCGTCTGCCTATGTATTTCTTGCCACAGGACAGCAGTAACTCATAAACGATGTTGTTCTCACATTTAACAAAGCTTTCTTTGTGCTTTTTTTGGCACCTGGGTTTTTCAGAACCACTGTAGGAGGCCTTGCACAGATTATAAAGCTTGTTTGGTGCTGAAAGGACGACTCTTACGTTGGCGTTGTTTCCTATCTTTTTCAGCCTATGTGAGACATCGTGAAGGTACGGTATGACGGCGCATTTCTGCTTGACAGGCTCCGTTTCTGGTGAAGCCTGCCTCCTCACCCTCGCGAGCATGTTTGACAGTCTTGAGAAGACCCTCCGCCACAGATGTGACGACATACTGAGGAACACCGCCTTTTTCAGGCAGTCAGCTTGCGCCTGGAAACTACACGAACACTTGTGAGGACATGAGCGGCGAAGCGCATTCATTAGGGTTAATTTTGCAATACCCCTTTTACTAGCTTGGAGTGGCCCGAAGAAAACGGCAGAAGCGGCTTATTGGCCCTAGGCTCGTACGACCAGCAGACCTGGTCTCGCTCGAAGAACATTCGTAAGTCAAGAAAACGCAAGGCGTTGTTTTGCGGCATTTCATGCGTGACTGCGAGCGGTTGCAGGAAACGCGTGAACAGATCAAGTACGTTTGAAGAATCATTGCCAAATTTCGCCTGGACTTGATTCTAGAAAGACAACGTAGTCGTCTACATATCTAAACACCTTCTTTACATTTGTGCCTGTTACTAGAAACTAGTAAACAGAGCTAACAGGCACAAATGTAAAGAAGGTGTTTAGATATGTAGACGACTACGTTGTCTTTCTAGAATCAAGTCCAGGCGAATTTGGCAATGATTCTTCAAACGTACTTGATCTGTTCACGCGTTTCCTGCAACCGCTCGCAGTCACGCATGAAATGCCGCAAAACAACGCCTTGCGTTTTCTTGACTTACGAATGTTCTTTGAGCGAGACCAGGTCTGCTGGTCGTACGAGCCTAGGGCCAATAAGCCGCTTCTGCCGTTTTCTTCGGGCCACTCCAAGCTAGTTAAAAGGGGTATTGCAAAATTAACCCTAATGAATGCGCTTCGCCGCTCATGTCCTCACAAGTGTTCGTGTAGTTTCCAGGCGCAAGCTGACTGCCTGAAAAAGGCGGGGTTTCCTCAGTATGTCGTCACATCTGTGGCGGAGGGTCTTCTCAAGACTGTCAAACATGCTCGCGAGGGTGAGGAGCAGGCTTCACCAGAAACGGAGCCTGTCAAGCAGAAATGCGCCGTCATACCGTACCTTCACGATGTCTCACATAGGCTGAAAAGATAGGAAACAAAAGCCAACGTAAGAGTCCGTCCTTTCAGCACCAAACAAGCTTATAATCTGTGCAAGGCCTCCTACAGTGGTTCTGAAAAACCCAGGTGCCAAAAAAAGCACAAAGAAAGCTTTGTTAAATGTGAGAACAACATCGTTTATGAGGTACTGCTGTCCTGTGGCAAGAAATACATAGGGCAGACGGGGACGGTGTGCCAATGACAGGCTGCGTGAGCACGCAAATAACGTGCGAACTGGAGGTGTGGGACATTTGGCTTTCCACTGCCAGGAAGTGTGGGTGCGATCCCATGTATTCGCAGTGCACTGCGACAGGAAGGAGCCAGGCACAAACAACACGTGAGATAATTGAAGCGGCGAAGATTGCAAGTTTGGGAGACATGTGCATTAGTGCACCTTCAATTGACCTATCCAAAAAGAAACTAGACTTTCTAAGCAAGGCCCACGGGGTGACTAGACGATAGTGGTAGTCAGGAATGACCGCTTGATCTCTTAAAGAAGAAAAAAATCCGGTATCAGGTTTGTTTGATTGCTTATCATGCATACTTATTTGTGGTTTTACATGAAGCCTTCCTGTACATGCCGCCTGCGTGCGTTGCTTTTTGTTGTCTATATATATATGTACCACTGTAGAAAATAAAGCATATGTTGGAAGTCAGCCTGCTGTGTCTGCGTCGTTTTTCGTCCCTGTTCTTTTGCGCGCTCAAAAAGTCAAACATGAATTACCAACTTGCCGATGCCTAGCGCTCTCTCAATATATATATATATATGTGTGTGTGTGGTGTGTGGTGTGTGTGTGTGTGTGTGTGTGTGTGTGGTGTGTGTGTGTGTGTGTGTGTGTGTGTGTCATTCCATGCCAAGTGTCCCAGACGTGGCGCTCGCACATCACAGATTTGCTGATAAAATTTGTGCCTTTTTCCTGTGCCACATGGAGTATTGTGGCAAAACACTTTTCGGTCGAAAAAAATTTTGACAATCATGGCACCCCCTCGAAATTCGCTTCTATTTATTAAACTGTACCTAATAGAAAAATGTGTATAAAATCATTTTTGTGTGTTGAGCTACGAAACCGCAGCTTGCGCTATCACAGAGGTTCTGTTAGTTGTCCCCATTCATTATTTCCGATTTTTTTTTGTGTTTCACTACCAGCTACGTAGCTTCAAAAACTACAAAAATCTTCAATGTTCGTGAATTTTTCTGAGCTATTGCAACTCACCCTAACCAATATTAATCATAGCCTGATTTCCAGGAAGTGTATTTAGTACAGAAATGTTTAGGGTAAAATAGACTTCAAATCTTTCCGAAAAAATTGTGATATTTGAGAAAATGTACGATTTGTCACATGTTTGACCGTATTTTTCATACTGATGCGGTCAAAGTAAAAATCCTCGTCATGTGGCGTTTGATAGAAGACTTCATCGTTAAGTAACGAAGAAAGTCTAATCAAATCATTTTTTTTGTTTTAAGGAAGAAAATAATTTTTGAATTTGGCCCTCCGATCGCGCAGTGCATTTCATTTTGCTGCCACTTCGCCGCAAAGCACGTGGTCGCCCTTACAGCTGACACTCGTCACAGGCAGCGGCCAGATGCGAGATGTATGTCAGCGGCTCGTGAGTGGTCGAAAGTCTTGTCGCGCTGTCAGGGCGACGAGTAATGAATTTGCGTTACAATGAGCATTTGCTAGGCGGGCCCAATGGGAAATATGGACGCCCGAGAGCAGCATGTGGAGTCGTTGGCACCATGTCCTAGAGGGACGTCTGCACAACTAGCATACACATACTGAAAGAAATAATGCACACTGTACACACTTCTTCTCAGGGTATACATGTTGTACAGACGGCCTCTAGCACAATGTGCCAACGACGCCATAGGCTGCTCTCGGGCGTCCATACTTCCCATTGGCCCGCCAAGCAAGCTCACATTGTAACGCGAATTCATTACTCGTCGCCCTGACATCAACGTGACAAGACTTTCGACCACTCACGAGCCACTGACATACATCTCGCATCTGCCGTTGCCTGTGACGAGTGTCAGCTGCAAGGGCCTACCACGTGCTTTTGCGGCGAAGTGGCAACAAAATGAAATGCACTGCGCGTTCGGAGGGCCAAATTCAAAAAATTTATTTCTTCCTTAAAAGAAAAAATGATTTGATAAGACTTTTTTCATTACTTAACGATTGAAGTCTTTTATCAAACGCCGCATGACGAGGATTTTTACTTTGACCGCATCAGTATGAAAAATATGGTCAAACATGCAACAAATCGTACATTTTCTCTAATTTCACAATTTTTTTTCGGAAAGATCTGAAGTCTATTTTACCCCTAAACATTTCTGTACTAAATACACTTTCCTGGAAATCAGGCTATTATAATATTGTGTTAGGGTGAGTTCCAGATAGCTCAAGAAAAATTCACGAACTTTGAAGATTTTGTAGTTTTGAAGCTACGTAGCTGGTAGTGAAACACAAAAATTCGGAAAATAATGAATGGGACAACTAAACAGAACCTCTGCGATAGCGCAAGCGCAGTTTAGAAGCTCAACAGACAAAAGTAGATTTTATACACATTTTTCTATTAGGTACAGTTTAATAAATAGAAGCGAAATTCGAGGGGGTGCCAGGACCGTCAAAATTTTTTCGAGCAAGAATGTTTTGCCACAATACTCCATGTGGCACAGGAAAAAGGCACAAATTTTATCAGCAAAAGCTGCGATGTGGCGAGCGCCACGTCTGGGACACTTGGCATGGAATGACCCTTAAATATAAGAGCTACAGAAAGATCACGAAGGTCCTGATACTGTAGGAAGGCATTTGACACACGACGTACGTTTTAGCACTATGCATAAGTGCTAAAACGTACGTCGTGTGTCAAGTACCTTATATATATAAGGTATATATATATAATATATATATTTAGCGGTGGTATGGAGAGTTCTGTACGAACTGAAATACAGAAACACCGTCCAGAAATACAGCGAGACACATTACTGTCAGAATGAGTGAGATATGAAAAGCAATAGTTTCGCTAACATCGTTCATTACTGTCAAATGCGGCAATATACTAGACCTGGCATAAACATTAGCATAGCCAGCAGTCAGTTTTTATGAATAGGAATCAATGGCCAGCCATCAAGCACTTCTTTGCGACATCCATTACATATTTTATGTGGCATACAGCGCCAAACATGCAACATGTGTAGTTCTCATGTAGTACAGGATTCTCATGTAGTCATCTGAGATACAGGACCCCAATAGGTGACACAGCTTGCGTGCATGAGCTTGGCAGTGTCGTGTTCCCAGACCATGTCAGGTCAGGTGGCATTCTGGCGAAAAGGACAGGCAGGTTGCACTGATTCGAGACCACTCACGGCCAGACCTTAAGCGTGGCTATTCCGAATCTTGGACACGTCTTGACTACCTCGAGACACGAAGTTTCCAAGGAGGCTTTCCTGGTCAAATGCAGCTGTAGAGCTTCAATGTGCAGTCTTGAAGCAACCTGAAATAGTCAAGTGCACAAAAATAAACACATGTGACAGACAGATCGATCACCTTTTAATCTGACAAGGGCAGCGCTCACACACCAGATTCCATGAAGTGTCATGGCAATGAACAAAACAGGGATACTCATTAACTTTGCTGTACTTTGAGGTCTGTTACTCCCTTAGCCAGCTGCAACTGTTTTCCGCTGCATGACCTCCGTACAATTAGAAGGATGTTTTTTTAGAGAACGCATATTTCTTATCAAAATTGTATAATAGTCATGCTCAAGATGTTTTCGCGCACACACTCTATGTCAAGAAGGAATAGTTTGCTGCCAACTAAACGGCAATGAGAGATTAATTAACAAAACTCATTAATTAACTTTTAATTCCTGACCTGGAGGTAGTTGTTTATATTAGAAAGTGGATCGCGTGCCATTTATGGCATACACATTTTTTTAATCGCGAAAGTTACACGAATTCGTGATATTCATCCTTGAATTTCAAGGACGAAATCGAAACTGATAGCGCCTGACGTGCAGGAAACGTCGCTCTCTGTTACGTAAGCTCGGAGCTACACGTGAAAAGAAGGTGATGATAGTTTAATGAAGGTGGCCGAAGCAGAATGTGATCAGGAAAATCTGCAAGCATTCAGAAATACACAAGTAAACAGCTTATTATTTGGGTGCGATGTGTGGTACTTATCTGTAAACATAGAAAGGAAAAGGTTGATATTACTGCCGTTTCGGATGCGCGCATCTCGAAAGAAACAAATGCGCACCCAAACGCCACATGCAAAGGTAAGGCGATCCGCTGACGCAAGTTAGATGACTTGCCAGTTTTCACGAAAGGTACGACCACGACGCGCCTTCATTCAAATTTCGTCACTCCCTTGTCGCGGGCAGCTCCGGTCTGACGTAACAGAAAAACCGCGTTTTCTGTGTGCCGGACACGATCAGTTTTGATTTAGCCCTTAAAATTTCACAATAAATATCTCGAGTTACGTAAAACTTTCATGATTTCTCTGAAAAATGGGTATACCATAAAGCGGCACGCACTACAAATTTCTAATATAAACAACTGCCCTCAAGTCAATAAATAAAAATTAGTTAACGGGTTTTTGTTAATTAGTCCCGTCAACGCATTTTTTGTGTGCGGCAGAATATTTCCGCCTCGAACTGGAGCGTGGACTGTCATAGAGTTTTTTTATAAAAGATATGCACTGTCTGAAAAAAAATCACCCTGTATAGCATGGCAGCAGTATTTTAATAATAATAATAATTGTTGGGGTTTGACGTCCCAAAACCACGATAAGATTATGAGAGACGCCGTAGTGGAGGGCTTCGGAAGTTTCGACCACCTGGAGGTTCTTTAACGTGCACCTAAATCTAAGCACACGGGTCTAAACCATTTTCGCCTCCATCGAAAATGCGGCCGCGGCGGCCAGGATTCGATCCCGCAACCTGCGGGTCAGCAGTAGAGCACCATAACCACTAGACTAGCAGTATTTTAACGAAGACCTGTAGGTCGCGGGATCGAGTCCCGGCCTCGGCGGCTGCATTTTCGTTGGAGGCGAAAATGTTTGAGGCCCGTGTACTTAGATTTAGCTGCACGTTAAAGAACCCCAGGTAGTCGAAATTTCCAGAGCCCTCTACTACGGTCTCTCAATCATATCGTGGTTTTGGGATGTTAAACGCCAAATGTTATTATTAGTTTAACGAAGAAAACGGCAAAATGTGTATACAGCTACACGAAATATGGCGAATGTACGACAAGACTAGGCTTGCCTTCACTGCCTTCTTTCTGTCGCATCATTGTGAGCGTGCCCTTCTAGTGCCTGGCTTCAGAACAGCTGCACGAAGGTGCAGCTATTCTAAAGGCCTAATGTGCCATTTTTTCTTCAGATCTATATCAACAGGCAAAGGTCTCGTTTTTCCGTTTGTCTGGAAGGACAACCCACCAGCCAGCGTTGACCAGTATAGAGGGTTGGGAGCAAACTCGGGCAAACTGTGCAGCACAAACATCACCTCAAACCTCAAACAATCGAGGTGATGAGAAGCGGTCAAACAAAAAAAGTGCTGAAGTGACTTATATACATATTAAAAACAACAGCTGATTATGGCACGAAATTGGGACAATTAAGGTGCATTGTAAAAGAATGTCAAATGAGGTACCCTGCTGTAAAAAGTGCTAAATATTCATTGCAGACTATGGCGAATAGAATTCAAATAGGATACAGCGAGTGTTTCGAGGTATAATGACGAAGCAATAATTGCTAGAGATTTATGAGCGAAAAGCACAATGCGATTAAGCGGTGCTACATAGTGGGAGATCACGGATTAATTTCAACTACCTGGAGTTCTTCAACGTGCACAAATCAGAGGGCATGGGAGTTTCTGTATCTCGCCCCCTTCTAAATGCAGCTGCCGGGGTCAGGAATAGAACCCGCGTCCTTGGGCTTCGCAGCGTAACGCTTCCAAGTCCATTTTAAGGGATTTTTGTCCACTGCCCACAACATCACTGTAGACTGTATCTTTGTGTTGAAAATAATAACGAACTGAACCACGGCTGGTATAACAAAGGCATCCAATATCCACGAAACACAGCGTTTGAGCAGTATGTTTACTGCCATTATTACTAGCCGGTGTTGTGTTTACTGTACTAGCACCACACCACTTAGACACAATAATAATAATATCTGTGTTTACGTCCCAAACCACGATATGATTATAGAGACGCCGTAGTGGAGGGCTCCGGTAATTTCGAACCACCTGGGGTTCTTTAAGTGCACCTAAATCTAAGTACACGGGCCTCAGACATTTTCGCCTCCATCGAAAATGCAGCCGCCGCGGCCGGGATTCGATCCCGCGCCTTCGAGTCAGCAGCCGAGCGATAACCCACTAGACCACCGTGGCGGGCCACATTAGACAAAGCAATATCACCGAGGATAGGTTATGCTCGTATGCAGTTTGTGGAAAAAAAAAAAACTACAACTTTGAAGTGAACTCACATTTACCTTTGTTGCATGA
>NC_051176.1:272831947-272931946 GCF_013339695.2 Rhipicephalus sanguineus | reverse complement strand
CTTTCGCGCTGTTTCCCCCAATATGCTGTACATTGGTTTCTATGGAAAGACTGAAGTGAAATACCACAGCTGTTCCATTGCGTATCGCATGCCGAAAAAAAAAAAAAAAGAGGAAAAAGAAAGGAAAGGAAAACAAATAAAGCCATATTTCAATGGAAGGTTCACTGACGAGAGCTCAATGTTTCCAGGAGAGTCATAAACAACACTTCTGTCTAGGTTGCGTGCATGGTAAATAAGCGCGTCACTCATATATCGTAACTGCCCGATTGTTGGATTTAAAGAAATTCTGAGCTATACCATATACCGACTGTTTGAAGGGGATCGAGACGGTGAGAAGTCTTTTAATTTAAGCAATTTTTTTTTACAAATATGGACCAAACGTTAAAAACGTTCAGGATAAAAGAAAGCAAGCGTTGGTGACCCGAATTGCTGATATACATACAGAAAGCGATAGCACACTCTTCTGAATGACAGGTGCTGGTCCACCAAAGCACGAAGGTTTAACATCGCTTCGGATTACGCAGTTATCTTCATGAACAGGACTTCCGAAAACTCGTGTAAGCAGCGTATATAGTGTTTCGCGTAAGCCTGTGAGTATTACAACATAGTTGTCTGCTTTTTGCGCTTACGAAGCTCATTAATGCTAAATAGGACATGAATCGTTCTGGCCATCCTTCCTACTATGGTATCGGCATCGTCAGCTAACTGGGGCATTAAGGCCTCTACATCTATTTGAGAGGATATTGGAGACAATACCAAACTAAAGCTTCCCACAATTAATCCATATGTTGTGGTGCGCCTCATGTATCTCCCGCGCACTTCATAGATCAGTTTTACTAACGCACATTGTGCATTACGCGTCGTCGTAGCCCATTGCATGCCTCTAACGGCGTTGCGCGCTTCTCAGCTCGAGGCTTATCCCTGCACCAGGGGCGTACCAGGGGGGGGGGTTCAAACAACCCCCCCCCCCGAATTTTTCAGTTTGCTTGCGTATATACACGCGCACATACAAACGCATGCACGAACATACATAAAGTATGGTTGACGCCCCCCCCCCCCCTCCCCCCGAAAAAAATTTCTGGCTACGCCCCTGCCTGCCACGGCGGCCAAATGCGATGTGGCCGAAAACGCGTGTCCCCCACTGTGGTGTGCCCCGTATCAGATCGCGGTATGAAAACGTAAAACCCCACAATATAACTTGTAAATCTTTATTCAAAATTTACAATTTCTTCTCTCATTACTTTTTTTTTCGCTAAGTTCGTTTCTCCAAATTATATATATAGCATAGTAAGCGGGAGCAGAACTACTGCAAGCTCAATCGGTAAAGTGCAATCGAAGTTGACAGAACAAGACGCGGCCTGCAACTTAGACCGTTTTGTCACGAAACATACGCACGTTCCAAAATATTGGACTCGAGTTTATTCGGCAAGCGCCGCTGTAGAATTTTAACCGTCACAAAAACGCCTAAGAACTAACCGGATGCCAATAAGGGATGCCGGTCTCCAATAGGTCTTCGGCGCATTAGCAATTTACGATCGATCAATCTCAAACGTGTCTTAAGGTTAGAGATAATAAAATAATAATGAAAATCATGCAGGAGGAGTTGCTGTTCGCGGAACACGAGTTCGGCGCGACACGAGCTGAACCCGAGTTTTCCACCGGCGCGTGCTGGCACTGCTAACGCCGCCCATCGTGGATGCCGCGGTTGACGGGCGCGCGCGCCTTCTCTCGCCACCGCCGCGTGAATTGTGCCCGATCAAAACAAAAGGCGCGCGCGTGCGGCCTGGCAGATCAAAGAACGTCTGCCGGCGCACGCCGGAGCAAACGGTGCACCATCAAACCGGGCAAGATATGCCCGCGGCTTTTGTCTCCCCCGACATTTCTTGGCCCGGGAAAAGAAATGCGATGGAGCATGCTTTATGGTCTTTGGTGCGCGCCGCGCGCTGCGAGAAGCAAAAATGGGCGGAACCCCTGTCGGTTCAGCGCCCGAAAATTTGTTGCCCCTCCGAAGGGGCGCGCTGCGCTGGCGGCAGCCAATGTCCTGCAAGCACCGCCTGGACCGCCTGAGCGGCAGCCAATCGCCGCTGCTCGATTGCCTCGCGCGTCGTCTTTTTTCATCCCATATTTTTGCTTTATTTTCTTTCGCATTTGCCGCCGCTTGCCCGCCTGTTGTCCGCAAAGAAGGGCCGACCGTCCCGACACGCTTTATGATGCAACAGCGCGATACGATCATCGAGCCAGTCTTGCCGATATTCTTCGCGACTGATTTACTGCATAGCGGAACTGGTCGAGCGATAGGCGCGAAATCTTAGCGACAGAAGCCGAAAATACCTCGGGCGGCGAACTGATTAACTATATACGCGCGGTGGCGCGCAAGTATTTCGCGTTTACGCGTAGTGGATGAAATAACGTGCGTCCGCCTATATCTCTTTGGGCCGTGCTGGGTCACTGAACCCAGAATCCATCCATTCCTATTGGATCCGCATCACCGTTGTGACGTTACACCATGAATCTAGTATCTCCCGTCCTGAAATCTATAGTATCTCCCTTCCCTTCACTATACGGCGTGCCTCATAACCTATCGTGGTTTCAGCATGTAAAACCCTAGAAGTTATCAGGTCTAGCTCACGAATAAATGCACGGATGACTCCTTGCAGTCCTTGACCAGCGCTGTTGAATCGCAATAGCTCAGCTACTGGCGCGCCCAAATTCCAAATGCGTACATCGCTGCAATGGCATGGTCGGGAGGGCAAGGTTTTAGTTTCGTCATTCTGCGGCGATAGTGAAGCTGCAATGACGAGGCGCCCTGACTACAACGAAAACAAGTGGATGACGACAGCGGTTGTCAGCGTAACGCAATGGACGGACGCGCAAGGCGCACACATCATGCAATTAACTGCTGTCGCAGCAAAAGTGGTAAGTGATGACATCTTCCTCGAATGCGATGGCTAATTTTGGAAGGACGATGCCGCTGGCATAACAAATAAACAAAAAACACTATAAAACTATAGTACGATAATGTCAGTGGAAAGTTGGCGAAGTGCGCCATGTCGCCATGTTACGGCATGGCGCCATGGCGCATCATCGGATGATACTTCTGTAGTCGGATACAACTTTAGAAGTCAGCGGCATTTCCTCCTCAAGTGCGGATGAACACAAGCCTGCCCAATGGCGCGCACACGGGACTGACGTCATGAGCTGGACGGCCGGGCTCCTCTCTTCAGAGAACATCGGCGCGTGCACGAGCGGGACTATTTCTTTAGTAGCGGAGCGATCGGCTGTCGCGCTCGGTCGTCTGGGTGGGCCTCTCCTGACTTAAGTTGTATCCGACTATAGCATAAGCTACCACGCAGTTCCCGAGGCGTCATCGCGCTGACTCACTAATGTGCAGCGGCAAAATTATGAAAGAGAAAAAAAAATGCGCGAAATTAAAGCTCCGGAGGAACCAAGGCAACAACAGCCTGATCGTTAAACCAGCGGCAACTGAGTTTGCACTTATGTGAAACAATATTGCTGAAATAACAGAAGCTAAATAGACAGCTTGAGAGAATGCAGAGAGCAAAGAAACAACAGGGCGGGCCATCGGCATCGCGAGGACTGGTTTTACACTATAGAAAGTAATCACTTTTACTCGGCTGCGAGTACGGCGCCATTGTTAAGTAATACGAGCCGTACAGGCTCGGTGAGGCTGAGCGAGAAGGAAGGAGAGAGGGAGGGCATGATTTCTTGGGACCCTCTTTTGCATAAAATACTGCATGCAGTATTCTACGTGTTGAAACAAATAGAACATTCTCGCAAAAAGGAAAGAAGAACAGCAACGTGTGGGAAGTCTGCCATATGAGCGTCCGGTTTGTTTCCCTACGCGGGAGGAAGAGTCGTGCACACAATATAAGACCACTGAAGAACGACAATCGGGAACTGAGCCGGTGTTCTTCACCAGCTGCAATGTCGAAGGACTAGAGACGTAAGTGCGAATGAAAGACCATGCAGGTAGGTTAACCAGAAGATACAGCTGCTTGGTCACGCTCTACTGGTAAGCGAAAATAGGATACACAAGGTGCAAGAAAAGGGAAGGGGTAAAAAATCCACCACCTCCGCTTCCCGGACACTAACGCATTTCTATGTTTTGCGAGTCTTTCAGATATGTTGGATCACTGCTCTTTATTAAACCCTCTTTGTTAAGCTTTGAGCTGGTAGTATAGCCATCGCCCTTTATAACCACAAGGTATCTCGTGACGGGGGTGTGACTATGGTAACGCGCACGCCATTCGTTGGGCTAACTGTTGCCTTCTTACTTTTTAGTGGAAGTTGTGTAGTGTGATTTGCCCAATTTCTGTGGCACATACGCGTTTATGATGATGATAGTTTTCTGATAGGCCGCACAGATTTCTGCGGCACGTGCCCGTTCTTTGGGCTAACTGTTGCCTTCATTTTCAGTGGACCAATGGTGAGTAGTGGGCGCATACACGTTTATGGTGCCCACAAGCGTTACCACGGATGCCGGACGTGAAAGGTTCGACCAAGAAAAGCCGCGCTGTTAATAAAAAAAAAATGGCCATCTTGTGGGTGCTGCTATAGTCAACGAAATTCGGATGAATGCCATTGATTTAACGCTATGTGGCGCACAAGTGCGCGATTAATTTTCGTTGCATCAACTATTGAAAGAGGGAAGGCGATACAGTTCACGCCGTCGTCGTCCGAATGTGGCTGCGTCCGAATATGCATGGTCAGGGTTTGAGAATTTTCGGTTCGCGAAATGTTCTTCACAATTGATTTGGTCAAGTGCGATCTGTGAAATTATGCGTTGGATGACATATCGAGGGCAATGCAACAAGTCACATCTCACGATGGCAAGGATGTCAACAAAAAGCACCCTGGTTCGCTATCCTGAGTATCCGCATTATAAGCTTGATCATTACTAATTTGAGGCAATAACGGCCTTGCAGGAGCTCTGATACGAAATCGAGCAGTCGGTATAAACGTGCAAGCAGTCAACATCTCTTGTGATGAAGGCAGACATTTGCCTCAAAACCATGGCAGACCTGGTTTTTTGTGATGCAGCTGTGAAATCGCGAGACGCATAAAGCACTGCAATGTGTGAGGGATGAGAAATGAAGCATTGTCTTGCCGTGGGCGAATAATTCTTCGAGAGTGTCTTGATGATGCGAGATTAACCGATCAAAATTTTCACGCAGTCTCTGTTTTGGCAAGGGAGTCGAATGATGGTTTGGTATCCTCGAAAGTTATGGAATGTGTACCAAGACAGCCCGTAATGACATGCGTTGTGATTGGGTGCTCACTGGCTGTGGAAATCGGGCCGAGGTAGTCATAAGTATACGTCTGTATACGCTTTGACCTTGTATTACTCTTTGGAGTACGAAAATTGTTTTCGCGCGTGTTTGATAACGCTGACTTACTGAATCGTGATAATCCCAAGAATAGCATTCCGTATAGTTGCAGCCTACGGCGTATGCTGTGCGCCATACCTTGCCGCATATGAATTTCAGCAGATGGTTGAAGGATGGCAAGTTGTTACCCAGTACACTATGCACTCCAGGAAAGGTCGCGATGGATGATCACGCCCAGGAAGCGACGTTTCTTGTCATAGGACATTACCCGCCCGTTAATAGATAATATACGGCATCAAAAGTAGCGGGTAAGCGCTACCAATGCGATCTTTTCTAAAGGCACAAACATCCTTTGTGGACTGAGGTAGTCAACCATCATTGTAGTGGCTTGCTAAAGTCACTCGTTTAACATGCAGTACAGTAACGGCAGAGGCTCAAAGGCAAATATCATCTGCGTACATCGGAAATGTTCCAGCTTTCCAAGTCAGATGGGGGAGTGGTTGAATCAGATTTTCATACTATAAGACTACATATGGGAATCTGGCACTGCGATCGTTCAACTACCATGGGAATGATGGGAAGTACAGGCTTCGGATTGGATTGCGTTAGCTAGCGAACTGTGTACGGGTCTTTTGCTACAGTTTCAGTTTCGGGATTCGCGCAGCGTGGGTAAAGTGGGGTGCGGTGCAAAGCACTCAAGCGGTGCCTTTGTTGTTGAAAGAGGCTGAATACCGCTAGGTCTCTTGGTTTGCTGCGATGCTGCGTCCCACGTTAGTGCAGGAAATTGCATAGAGTTCACGTTTTTTTTTATAAGCGCATCTTGCCAGGACTCGTTCAAATCGGCTGCAAAACGACGGCGAAGCGAAGTAGACGCACTGTCACGCTTCTGATTCGGATTTACAACGGAACGAGAGATGCGTTGGGGGCAGTCCACTGGGACAGACGCACCTGGTGTCGCAGCAGATGATATGTTAAGTGTTTCTCACTCAATACAGTATTTTTATTTCGATAAATAGAGTATGCGCACTTTCGAGCGCCGCTCATGGGGCCCCGCACAGACACTACACTCTTAAAAAAAAGGGTGTCTGTACTGACTACCTTTGGGTGGTAATCGCCTCGCTACACATATGATGACCTTTTGGGGTGTCAAACGACTCCCTTCGTTCTTCAGACCAACGACTCCCTTCTTTCACAATTTGGGGTGTCAAACGACTCCCTTCGTTCTTCAGACCAACGACTCCCTTCTTCACAAGCAGAGGTCTACGTTACTCCCAACGCAGGAGTCTACATGACTACCTTTTATTTCCCGCTAGTACCTCTAGGTAGTCAGGGTGACCCCTTTGCCATGGTAACGCTGACCCCCACTGGAGCGTTCCTCTGACTCCGTTGTCCTTAAGGACAGTGGTGTACATGACTCCCCTGGCAAGAGTCAGTGTGACCACTTCGTGGTACTCAATGAGACACTCTGCACAAATAATGCGTTTATTTTTCTTCTTGGTCGATATTGATGAAACTTGCTGAGTTTAGGTTTACTTATGTGGCGATTTCAAATATGCAATTATCTGGAAGAAAACGCAGTTTTTACACATAAAAATTTCATGTGTCTTGATGAGCAGCCTTTCCAAAACTTGGAGTTACAAAGTAATCGACATATCGCTATAGTTAGGGGATAAAAACTGTATGCAATAGTTTTAAAGGAGTTTACTGCGCTGTTCTGGCAAAGGAGTTTACTGCGCTGTTCTGCATAATGTTCATGAACCCACTAGCCCACATACGAACTCGCGTTTTAAACCCATTTGAGTTAAAAGTTACGTAATATTGAACTCTCGTGAGCGAATCACCAGCTAGACATACACTTACTGGTCAATGTTCAGCATACTATGACTATTGTTAAGTGGGTTTAGGACATGCATTCTGGTTATGTTGCATACAGTTCCCATTTCATATTATTGTGATATGCTTACTTTGTAACTCGTGCAGGCCTAACATGGCACATGAAATGTTTGATATACTTAACACGACATATAATAGTAGAAAAATATTTGCATTTCAAATCAGCGTACAAATACACATAAACTAAACAAGTTTTATAGAGATTGATCAAGATTTCAAAAGAACTTCAAATCAGAGCGAACACCATTAGGGTTTTTATCTGACAATCGACGAAAGTTGGTGCCGCTACCTCTTGTTACTCAACAAGGCACTTCCACCGGGTTACTCAAACAGGAACACTGTGGTGGATGCATGACAGCCGCAACAAGTTTTTGTAGCAACTTTACAGTGCTGCATTCGATTCCTCTGGGGGAAATAAAATACTACTCGAAGTTTATATAGATGAGTCTCAGAACAATTTCCGCTCGCGTAAAACAACAAAAAATGTTGATTCTAGAAGAAAGTAAGCCATGCAACACGGAAACAGAAGAGATGCGGACAGCTCAAACGCTAGCGTTTGGTTTGTCTGTGTCTTCTCTTTCACGTCTGCATGCCTTCATCCTATAAACAAACTGAAATTTCTGCGATTCGTAAAATTATTCTTTGAATCGGTTTTAAACACTTCATGCCATTTCATACATGTTCACATTGTAATGACAACCTACTGTTTTATCAGTAAGCACCTAAACTATAGGCACAACATCCTGCGAATAATGCGTAGTCCTTAGCCACGTCACCACAATTGTTAAGCATTATATATATATATATATATATATACTGTGTGTGTGTGTGTTTGACATTTTGAGCGCGCAAAAGAACAGGGACGAAAAACGACGCGGACACAGCGCTGACTTCCAACATATGCTTATTTTCTACAGTGGTACATATATAATATAGACAACAAAACCAACGCACGCAGGTGCATTGTACAGGAAGGCTTCATGTAAAACCACAAATAAGTATGCATGATAAGCAATCACACAACCTGATACCGGACTTTTTTCTTCTTTAAGAGATCAAGCGGTCATTCCTGACTACCACTATCGTCTAGTCACCCTGTGGGCCTTGCTTAGAAAGTCTAGTTCTTTTTGGATAGGTCAATTGAAGGTGCACTAATGCACATGTCTCCCAAACTTGCAATCTTCGGCCGCTTCAATTATCTCGCGTGTTGTTTGTGCCTGGCTCCTTCCTGTCGCAGTGCACTGCGAATACATGTGATCGCACCCACACTTCCTGCAGTGGAAAGCCACATGTCCCACACCTCCAGTTCGCACGTTATTTGCGTGCTCACGCAGCCTGTCATTGGCACACCGTCCCGTCTGCCCTATGTATTTCTTGCCACAGGACAGCAGTAACTCATAAACGATGTTGTTCTCACATTTAACAAAGCTTTCTTTGTGCTTTTTTGGCACCTGGGTTTTTCAGAACCACTGTAGGAGGCCTTGCACAGATTATAAAGCTTGTTTGGTGCTGAAAGGACGACTCTTACGTTGGCGTTGTTTCCTATCTTTTTCAGCCTATGTGAGACATCGTGAAGGTACGGTATGACGGCGCATTTCTGCTTGACAGGCTCCGTTTCTGGTGAAGCCTGCTCCTCACCCTCGCGAGCATGTTTGACAGTCTTGAGAAGACCCTCCGCCACAGATGTGACGACATACTGAGGAAACCCCGCCTTTTTCAGGCAGTCAGCTTGCGCCTGGAAACTACACGAACACTTGTGAGGACATGAGCGGCGAAGCGCATTCATTAGGTTAATTTGCAATACCCTTTTAACTAGCTTGGAGTGGCCGAAGAAAACGGCAGAAGCGGCTTATTGGCCCTAGGCTCGTACGACCAGCAGACCTGGTCTCGCTCGAAGAACATTCCGTAAGTCAAGAAAACGCAAGGCGTTGTTTTGCGGCATTTCATGCGTGACTGCGAGCGGTTGCGGAAACGCGTGAACAGATCAAGTACGTTTGAAGAATCATTGCCAAATTCGCCTGGACTTGATTCTAGAAAGACAACGTAGTCGTCTACATATCTAAACACCTTCTTTACATTTGTGCCTGTTACTAGAAACTAGAAACAGAGCTAACAGGCACAAATGTAAAGAAGGTGTTTAGATATGTAGACGACTACGTTGTCTTTCTAGAATCAAGTCCAGGCGAATTGGCAATGATTCTTCAAACGTACTTGATCTGTTCACGCGTTTCCTGCAACCGCTCGCAGTCACGCATGAAATGCCGCAAAACAACGCCTTGCGTTTTCTTGACTTACGAATGTTCTTTGAGCGAGACCAGGTCTGCTGGTCGTACGAGCCTAGGGCCAATAAGCCGCTTCTGCCGTTTTCTTCGGGCCACTCCAAGCTAGTTAAAAGGGGTATTGCAAAATTACCCTAATGAATGCGCTTCGCCGCTCATGTCCTCACAAGTGTTCGTGTAGTTTCCAGGCGCAAGCTGACTGCCTGAAAAAGGCGGGGTTTCCTCAGTATGTCGTCACATCTGTGGCGGAGGGTCTTCTCAAGACTGTCAAACATGCTCGCGAGGGTGAGGAGCAGGCTTCACCAGAAACGGAGCCTGTCAAGCAGAAATGCGCCGTCATACCGTACCTTCACGATGTCTCACATAGGCTGAAAAAGATAGGAAACAACGCCAACGTAAGAGTCGTCCTTTCAGCACCAAACAAGCTTTATAATCTGTGCAAGGCCTCCTACAGTGGTTCTGAAAAACCCAGGTGCCAAAAAAAGCACAAAGAAAGCTTTGTTAAATGTGAGAACAACATCGTTTATGAGTTACTGCTGTCCTGTGGCAAGAAATACATAGGGCAGACGGGACGGTGTGCCAATGACAGGCTGCGTGAGCACGCAAATAACGTGCGAACTGGAGGTGTGGGACATTTGGCTTTCCACTGCAGGAAGTGTGGGTGCGATCCCATGTATTCGCAGTGCACTGCGACAGGAAGGAGCCAGGCACAAACAACACGTGAGATAATTGAAGCGGCGAAGATTGCAAGTTTGGGAGACATGTGCATTAGTGCACCTTCAATTGACCTATCCAAAAAGAACTAGACTTTCTAAGCAAGGCCCACGGGGTGACTAGACGATAGTGGTAGTCAGGAATGACCGCTTGATCTCTTAAAGAAGAAAAAAATCCGGTATCAGGTTGTTTGATTGCTTATCATGCATACTTATTTGTGGTTTTACATGAAGCCTTCCTGTACAATGCGCCTGCGTGCGTTGCTTTTTGTTGTCTATATATATATGTACCACTGTAGAAAATAAAGCATATGTTGGAAGTCAGCGCTGTGTCTGCGTCGTTTTTCGTCCCTGTTCTTTTGCGCGCTCAAAAAGTCAAACATGAATTACCAACTTGCCGATGCCTACGCTCTCTCAATATATATATATATATATGTGTGTGTTGGTGTGTGTGTGTGTGTGTGTGTGTGTGTGTGTGTGTGTGTGTGTGTGTGTGTGTGTGTGTGTGTGTGTGTGTGTGTCATTCCATGCCAAGTGTCCCAGACGTGGCGCTCGCACATCACAGATTTTGCTGATAAAATTTGTGCCTTTTTCCTGTGCCACATGGAGTATTGTGGCAAAACACTTTCGGTCGAAAAAAATTTTGACAATCATGGCACCCCCTCGAAATTCGCTTCTATTTATTAAACTGTACCTAATAGAAAAATGTGTATAAAATCTATTTTTGTGTGTTGAGCTACGAAACCGCACTTGCGCTATCACAGAGGTTCTGTTTAGTTGTCCCATTCATAATTTCCGATTTTTTTTGTGTTTCACTACCAGCTACGTAGCTTCAAAAACTACAAAAATCTTCAATGTTCGTGAATTTTTCTTGAGCTATTTGCAACTCACCCTAACCAATATTAATCATAGCCTGATTTCCAGGAAAGTGTATTTTAGTACAGAAATGTTTAGGGGTAAAATAGACTTCAAATCTTTCCGAAAAAAATTGTGATATTTGAGAAAATGTACGATTTGTCACATGTTTGACCGTATTTTTCATACTGATGCGGTCAAAGTAAAAATCCTCGTCATGTGGCGTTTGATAGAAGACTTCATCGTTAAGTAACGAAGAAAGTCTAATCAAATCATTTTTTTTTGTTTAAGGAAGAAAATAATTTTTGAATTTGGCCCTCCGATCGCGCAGTGCATTTCATTTTGCTGCCACTTCGCCGCAAAGCACGTGGTCGCCCTTACAGCTGACACTCGTCACAGGCAGCGGCCAGATGCGAGATGTATGTCAGCGGCTCGTGAGTGGTCGAAAGTCTTGTCGCGCTGTCAGGGCGACGAGTAATGAATTTGCGTTACAATGAGCATTTGCTAGGCGGGCCCAATGGGAAATATGGACGCCCGAGAGCAGCATGTGGAGTCGTTGGCACAATGTCCTAGAGGGACGTCTGCACAACTAGCATGACACATACTAAAGAAATAATGCACACTGTACACACTTCTTTCTCAGGGTATACATGTTGTACAGACGGCCTCTAGCACAATGTGCCAACGACGCCATAGGCTGCTCTCGGGCGTCCATACTTCCCATTGGGCCCGCCAAGCAAGCTCACATTGTAACGCGAATTCATTACTCGTCGCCCTGACATCAACGTGACAAGACTTTCGACCACTCACGAGCCACTGACATACATCTCGCATCTGGCCGCTGCCTGTGACGAGTGTCAGCTGCAAGGACTACCACGTGTTTGCGGCGAAGTGGCAACAAAATGAAATGCACTGCGCGTTCGGAGGGCCAAATTCAAAAATTATTTTCTTCCTTAAAAGAAAAAAAATGATTTGATAAGACTTTTTTCATTACTTAACGATGAAGTCTTTTATCAAACGCCGCATTACGAGGATTTTTACTTTGACCGCATCAGTATGAAAAATATGGTCAAACATGCAACAAATCGTACATTTTCTCTAATTTCACAATTTTTTTTCGGAAAGATCTGAAGTCTATTTTACCCCTAAACATTTCTGTACTAAAATACACTTTCCTGGAAATCAGGCTATTATTAATATTGGTTAGGGTGAGTTCCAGATAGCTCAAGAAAAATTCACGAACTTTGAAGATTTTTGTAGTTTTTGAAGCTACGTAGCTGGTAGTGAAACACAAAAATTCGGAAATAATGAATGGGACAACTAAACAGAACCTCTGCGATAGCGCAAGCGCAGTTTAGAAGCTCAACAGACAAAAGTAGATTTTATACACATTTTTCTATTAGGTACAGTTTAATAAATAGAAGCGAAATTCGAGGGGGTGCCAGGACCGTCAAAAATTTTTTCGAGCAAGAATGTTTTGCCACAATACTCCATGTGGCACAGGAAAAAGGCACAAATTTTATCAGCAAAAGCTGCGATGTGCGAGCGCCACGTCTGGGACACTTGGCATGGAATGACCCTTAAATATAAGAGCTACAGAAAGATCACGAAGGTCCTGATACTGTAGGAAGGCATTTGACACACGACGTACGTTTTAGCACTATGCTAATGCTAAAACGTACGTCGTGTGTCAAGTACCTTATATATATAAGGTATGATATATATAAATATATATATTTAGCGGTGGTATGGAGAGTTCTGTACAGAACTGAAATACAGAAACACCGTCCAGAAATACAGCGAGACACATTACTGTCAGAATGAGTGAGATATGAAAAGCAATAGTTTCGCTAACATCGTTCATTACTGTCAAATGCGGCAATATACTAGACCTGGCATAAACATTAGCATAGCCAGCAGTCAGTTTTTATGAATAGGAATCAATGGCCAGCCATCAAGCACTTCTTTGCGACATCCATTACATATTTTATGTGGCATACAGCGCAAAACATGCAACATGTGTAGTTCTCATGTAGTACAGGATTCTCATGTAGTCATCTGAGATACAGGACCCCAATAGGTGACACAGCTTGCGTGCATGAGCTTGGCAGTGTCGTGTTCCCAGACCATGTCAGGGTCAGGTGGCATTCTGGCGAAAAGGACAGCAGGTTGCACTGATTCGAGACCACTCACGGCCAGACCTTAAGCGTGGCTATTCCGAATTCTTGGACACGTCTTGACTACCTCGAGACACGAAGTTTCCAAGGAGGCTTCCTGGTCAAATGCAGCTGTAGAGCTTCAATGTGCAGTCTTGAAGCAACCTGAAATAGTCAAGTGCACAAAAATAAACACATGATGACAGACAGATCGATCACCTTTTAATCTGACAAGGGCAGCGCTCACACACCAGATTCCATGAAGTGTCATGGCAATGAACAAAACCAGGGATACTCATTAACTTTGCTGTACTTTGAGGGTCTGTTACTCCCTTAGCCAGCTGCAACTGTTTCCGCTGCATGACCTCCGTACAATTAGAAGGATGTTTTTTTAGAGAACGCATATTTCTTATCAAATTGTATAATAGTCATGCTCAAGATGTTTTCGCGCACACACTCTATGTCAAGAAGGAAATAGTTTGCTGCAACTAAAACGGCAATGAAGAGATTAATTAACAAAAACTCATTAATTAACTTTTAATTCCTGACCTGGAGGTAGTTGTTTATATTAGAAAGTTGTATCGCGTGCCAATTTATGGCATACACATTTTTTTTAATCGCGAAAGTTACACGTAATTCGTGATATTCATCCTTGAATTTCAAGGACGAAATCGGAACTGATAGCGCCTGACGTGCAGGAAACGTCGCTTCTCTGTTACGTAAGCTCGGAGCTACACGTGAAAAGAAGGTGATGATAGTTTAATGAAGGTGGGCCGAAGCAGAATGTGATCAGGAAAATCTGCAAGCATTCAGAAATACACAAGTAAACAGCTTATTATTTGGGTGCGATGTGTGGTACTTATCTGTAAACATAGAAAGAAAAGGTTGATATTACTGCCGTTTCGGATGCGCGCATCTCGAAAGAAACAAATGAGCACCAAACGCCACATGCAAAGGTAAGGCGATCCGCTGACGCAAGTTAGATGACTTGCCAGTTTTCACGAAAAGGTACGACCACGACGCGCCTTCATTCAAATTTCGTCACTCCCTTGTCGCGGGCAGCTCCGGTCTGACGTAACAGAAAAACCGCGTTTTCTGTGTGCCGGACACGATCAGTTTTGATTTAGCCCTTAAAATTTCACAATAAATATCTCGAGTTACGTAAAACTTTCATGATTTCTGAAAAATGGGTATACCATAAAGCGGCACGCACTACAAATTTCTAATATAAACAACTGCCCTCAAGTCAATAAATAAAAATTAGTTAACGGGTTTTTGTTAATTAGTCCCGTCAACGCATTTTTTGTTGCGGCAGAATATTTCCGCCTCGAACTGGAGCGTGACTGTCATAGAGTTTTTTTTATAAAAGATATGCACTGTCTGAAAAAAAATCACCCTGTATAGCATGGCAGCAGTATTTAATAATAATAATAATTGTTGGGGTTTGACGTCCCAAAACCACGATAAGATTATGAGAGACGCCGTAGTGGAGGGCTTCGGAAGTTTCGACCACCTGGAGTTCTTTAACGTGCACCTAAATCTAAGCACACGGGTCTAAACCATTTTCGCCTCCATCGAAAATGCGGCCGCGGCGGCCAGGATTCGATCCCGCAACCTGCGGGTCAGCAGTAGAGCACCATAACCACTAGACTAGCAGTATTTTAACGAAGACCTGTAGGTCGCGGGATCGAGTCCCGGCCTCAGCGGCTGCATTTTCGTTGGAGGCGAAAATGTTTGAGGCCCGTGTACTTAGATTTAGCTGCACGTTAAAGAACCCCAGGTAGTCGAAATTTCCAGAGCCCTCTACTACGGTGTCTCTCAATCATATCGTGGTTTTGGGATGTTAAACGCCAAATGTTATTATTAGTTTAACGAAGAAAACGGCAAAATGTGTATACAGCTACACGAAATATGGCGAATGGATGACAAGACTAGGCTTGCCTTCACTGCCTTCTTTCTGTCGCATCATTGTGAGCGTGCCCTTCTAGTGCCTGGCTTCAGAACAGCTGCACGAAGGTGCAGCTATTCTAAAGGCCTAATGTGCCATTTTTTCTTCAGATCTATATCAACAGGCAAAGGTCTCGTTTTTCCGTTTGTCTGGAAGGACAACCCACCAGCCAGCGTTGACCAGTATAGAGGGTTGGGAGCTAACTCGGGCAAACTGTGCAGCACAAACATCACCTCAAACCTCAAACAATCGAGGTGATGAGAAGCGGTCAAACAAAAAGAACAGTGCTGAAGTGACTTATATACATATTAAAAACAACAGCTGATTATGGCACGAAATTGGGACAATTAAGGTGCATTGTAAAAGAATGTCAAATGAGGTACCCTGCTGTAAAAAGTGCTAAATATTCATTGCAGACTATGGCGAATAGAATTCAAATAGGATACAGCGAGTGTTTCGAGGTATAATGATGAAGCAATAATTGCTAGAGATTTATGAGCGAAAAGCACAATGCGATTAAGCGGTGCTACATAGTGGGAGATCACGGATTAATTTCAACTACCTGGAGTTCTTCAACGTGCACAAATCAGAGGGCATGGGAGTTTCTGTATCTCGCCCCCTTCTAAATGCAGCTGCCGGGGTCAGGAATAGAACCCGCGTCCTTGGGCTTCGCAGCGTAACGCTTCCAAGTCCATTTTAAGGGATTTTTGTCCACTGCCCACAACATCACTGTAGACTGTATCTTTGTGTTGAAAATAATAATGAACTGAACCACGGCTGGTATAACAAAGGCATCCAATATCCACGAAACACAGCGTTTGAGCGGTATGTTTACTGCCATTATTACTAGCCGGTGTTGTGTTTACTGTACTAGCACCACACCACATTAGACAAAGCAAGTATCACAGGAGGATGAGGTTATGCTCGTATGCAGTTTGTGGAAAAAAAAAAAAACTACAACTTTGAAGTGAACTCACATTTACCTTTGTTGCATGATATTTTTTAGCATCATAAGATCAAGTCACCACTGTTTCAATTAAATGAAACCGTGCTACAAAAGCTATTGCATCAAAGTTTTATAGCAGTTACGCACGCACGCACGCACGGACGCGCACACACACACACACACACACACACACACACACACACACACACACAAACAAACAAACAAGCAAACACGGCGAGAAGTTCGAATATGCAGCGAATAAATACGTATTAAACGTGTTTCAACGTCTGGGTAGCAAAGGAAAGAAACACTAAATTCTAGAGTTTCACGAGCCAAAATCATGATCTGGATATCAGGCATGTTCGGGCCGGGTGCATTAGATTGATTTTGATCAGCTGATCTTACTTACCCTTCAAATATATATCGGTGCAACGTTGCTCTACGTGTCACCACACTCGACTTGCAACCGAGATTTCAACTCGCAATTTCATGTTTTTCTGGCATGTATGGAATAAGGAAACACGATATTGGCGCGCACCACTCCGTTTTACCCGCTACTGGATAGTCCAGTGCGGTTTTCGTCGTTGCCAAGCCATTGAAACACGATAGCAAAATCCGTGCAACTGGAACATCAGAAAGACAAGTGGCAAAGCTACGTGTGAAGCGAATAAAAGAGTTGTAGGCAGAAGCCGGCAGAACTCACCTGAAATCTATAACGACCGTAGGAGCGTCGTCCACAGGCTTCGTCTGTCGGTGCCACTGGGATCCGTCATGCGCTGCCATCTTGCTCAGGCAAGTTCACGACGAAACGAAGCTTACTGCAGGGACTTCTCCGTCCGGAGGCTGCTTTTCCCAAACACTGAGTGACACTGCTTCAGCCAGTCACGGCAAGCGTGAGCCGACGACACGATACTACCCCACGAATGCATAGCACGGAAGGAAAGTCACGCAAAACGATCAGCCAGACACGGCAAGAGCGAGCCGACGATACGATACTACGCCACGAATGCATAGCACGAAGAAAGTCACGCAAAACAATCACTTGCAATCACGCCTGACGACACAGATTATTCTGACGGACTAAAGAACGACCACAACGAGACGGATCACGAACAATGCCGTCTCACGACGCCAGGCCAAAATGGCTGTCTCGTATTGATGGCTTCGGCTTTGGATGAAAGTAGCCTCCACGAACGCCTAAATGGTTTCGGTTTTGTTTTGGTGCTATAGAACACACATCCATGCATAGTTAAAGCTCTATTGAATAATATCAGGGTGGAGGAGGCGAAGCGTGCCCTGTGTGTGTCTGTAAGGGCTGTACGGTGGGAGGGGGCGCAGCTGAACGTGCATCCCCTGCTCTAGGGGCTAGGGAGAGTGCGGTGAGGCCGTGTGTGCGTGCCTAGCTGTGCTCAACGTTTGCTGAGCGATTTGGTGGCCCGCGCGGATTATCGTGAAGATATAGTTTAGCTGTGGCGGGCAGAAATGATGACCACGCGAGCTATAATTCTGGTAGTATTGTCGCTCTTTAGGAGACGCGGTAAAGCGTCGCCTTGATAACCGGTCTGCGCGGTTATCATGCCAGCTTTGCGGCACATGTTTTTACGGCCGTCGAGTTAGATGTGTTCCCGATCGCCAGTGCGTTCAACACCATGCACGTCCATTTCACTAATAAATGTATGTTTTCTGCCATACATGCTGTCGTAGGAATCTACAAACCTCGCTTGCAAACGTGCGAAGATTCGCAAATTTGTCAGCGCTGCCATTGTTAAACGTTGTCATAACTCTGAATGTTTCGCTTGGGGGCAAGATTTTTTAAGAACCCTGTTTACTTGTAGACGTTTTCGAAGCGCCGTTTCAGCAATATCGTAACTGAAGCCATAACACAATACGTGCGTAATTCCACATTTTACGAACCCATGTTATATATCCTCAACCAAAATTTTTCGGTATACCACAAGCCAAAGCAGCGAACTGTATCTTGGTCGCAGCCAGTGAAGCTTTCTTTTTAAAAAAAAACCCACCCTGTATATGCAGAACCATCACTGACTCCCTTGGAGCAAGGGAGTCATCTATTTCATTCAGGAGCGTCGACCAGAGCATTGTGACTCCCCTTAGAAAAAAAGGTGGTCATCGGCTGCCACAAAGAGAGTCAAGCAGACGTGACTCCCTTTTGACTCTCTTTTTTTTAAGAGTGTATAGCGCCAGATTCCCCTCTAGGTTTTATAGTATGATACTCTATGGGTTGAATACAGTGTTGGCGGTAACATGTTACAAGTAACGGAGTTACTGGTAACGCGTTACTTTTTTCGATAACTTAGTAACGTACTCGTTACTATTTAGGAACTGTAACGGGTAACGTACTTACGTTAACATTTTTCGGTAACGTGAGGTGTCACGTTACTCGTTACATTTTTTTTTTTTCAGTTATCCCGGAAGTTTTACACAAAATTACCTCGTCTCATTGGCTCCACTTTTGTAGAGCTCGCCCCGACGTTCTATTGTCGCAGCGGCATACCCATGCCGGCCCACCAGGGGTTAAGAATAGACTGTTGGGCGAGTTGGTAATTCATGATGAATGAAAATAGCATGAAAAAAACGTAGGACGAGACGAAGAAGGCTATACAGCCCATGCGCTTGTGCTGTAGCCTTCTTCGTCTCGTCCTACGTTTTTTCGCGCTATTTTCATTCATCAGGCGTTAAGAGTACCATCCAATGCGTCCTTCGAGTGCCTATTTAGTGTAGGTGCGGACGTATTCATTAAGAAGAGAGGCAATCTGTCCGATGACAGCTTTGGAATGCAGCTGTTGCTTTATTTCTACAAGAAGCTGTAGTTATTAGAAAATTCTCCTTGCAATAATCTAGCGATGATTATGAACTTTGTTTTCAAAATGAAATTTGCTTCTTTCTATCGGCAACTGCGGGTACACGTTTCTATAGTTACCCAATTTTTTAGCGAACGAGGCTTACCTTGAACACCTTCACATAAACGCTCGCAATTTTTGAGGTAAGTATACAGATTTTTAAAGGGGAAAAATTCATGTGTGCACAATTTTTTTCTCCAAAACTAAGCCATTTACGCATTTCTTTATGACTATTTGATCATCTATCTTGTTAGTAGAAGCACACCGTCAGAATTACTATAAATTTGTTGAGAGTTGTGGTGTTTTTTTAAGGACAGCGTTGATGATAAAATGTAATTTTGTGTTTAACGTCACACTGAGAAAATGGATTTACCATGTGCCGCCACAGAGTTAGCAGCCATCACATGTAACTGTATAGGCGACATCAAGTCGCTCCACTATTGCCAAGCGCTGGCCTTGCCGGGGGGGGGGGGGGGGGGGTCAACCCCCCTTCCCCCCAAAATCTATCAATTTTCCAAGTGTATATCTACAGGCACACATACAAACGAACGCACAACCATACACAAAGTATGGCTTAACCCACACCCGAAAAAAATGTCTGGTTACGCTACTATTGCCATGATACGACACATTTGTGCAACCTATTCTCGTTAAATCGGCACTCGCGCAAAAATTGTCGTTTGTGATAGAAGCTTTGTGTGAATTATAAATATCAGCTTGGTAAAACTGTTATTTGGGGTTCCTACAGTGGAAATGCGGTGAATAAAATTTCTAACCATAGAGTAACGGCAGAAGTAACGTACGTTACTTTTTTTTTTTAGGGTAACTGTAACGGTAACGCGTTACCTTTTTTAAGAGGTAACGTAGGGCGGTAACGCGTTCCTTTTTTGTTAGCGTAACGAGTAACGTATTTAGTTACTTTTTTTCGGTAACGCCTACAACACTGGCAACTTGAATATACCCGCCATGGTGGCTTAGCGGGTGCTGCGTTGCGCTTCTGAGCACAATGGGATTTCGGTGGCCAGTCACGGCGGTGGCATCTCGATGGCGACGAAACGTGAAAACAAGAGAAAAAAAATGCCCACGTACTTGTGGACTAAGGTGCGCGTTAAGAAATCCCAGGTGGTCAAAATAGCCCGACATCCCCCCCCCCCCCCCATCCTCTACGACGTGATTTATATCGCGGTTTTGGCACCTAAAGCCCCTGAATTTAATTGATCTTATAAGGTTCAATAATATTGGCCTTCAAGCCATGAACGGCAAGTTGGGCCACCTTCTGACTTTACGGAGCAGCTCAACATTCGTCCGCCTTTTCCACTATATACGTTATAGCGAAGGGAGAATGGTCGTCATGTGCAACATTGTCATTAGCGATCGCACACCAGCTTGTTCGTACTAAACATCTACAGTGCACCTAAATCTCGACGGGACGAATTTGGACACCTTTTTACTGCTGCTTGCAAGCAAGCCAAAAAGTTGATAATTCTCGGAGATTTCAATGCGCACCATCCAGCGTGGGGATACCAAACAGAAACTCCCAAAGGCCGCAGGCTAGCTCACGCTATGACCCTTCATCAATTAACCCTTTTAACAGAACCTGACACGCCTACGAGAACAGGCAACAGCGTGAGCAGGGATTCGTGTCCCGACCTAACAATGGTCAAAGGGTTGACTAAATGCTCATGGATTAATCTGATGGAGAACTTGGGCAGTGACCACAACATTCTAGCCACAGAGGTCGAAGTAGCGCCGACACGTATTCCCTATCGTAAGATCAAAATAACCGATTGGGAGGCATTTCGGCGCAAGAGAACGAACTCCGAACAAAGCGATGCACCGTCCCTATGTGATTGGATTCGAACTCTTCAGGCAGATTTCAAAGCCGTCACCAAACAGCTAACTACGACAACGGAGGTCCCAGAGGTGGATAAACATTTACTTCACCTCTGGGAGGCTAGAAGAGGTCTTACGAAGCGATGGAAGAGGCAGCGGCACAACCGCAAGCTTAAACAAAGGATCGCACGGATTACAGCAGAAGCGGAAAAATACGCCGAAACCCTCACTAAGAACAACTGGCACAACTTCTGCGACCGCCTGAATGGCACGCTGAGTACATCTAAAACATGGTCAATCCTCCGAGCATTACTCAACCCAACACATACGAGAACTCACACTAATAACACCATCCGTACTATTCTTCACAAAGAACAGATGGATGACGACAACCTCCTGCGAACGCTGCAACAGCGATACATATCTACAGGTCCTCGGCCCGAGTACAAAGACTATCCACACAAGGAAGAAACGGACCTGGATGCAGACATCACAGAGGCAGAAGTGAGGGCAGCCCTACTAGGCATAAGACGAAACACGACACCGGGAGCAGACGGCATTCATTATGCACTACTACGCAACCTCGATGATAAGGCCATCCATCAACTCACTGACTTCTACAATCAACATTGGAAAGACGGAACACTTCCTCAGGAATGGCGGCACGCTGATATCACATTAATTCCAAAACCTGGCAAACCTTTGTCCCTTCAAAATCTGAGACCCATATCCCTGACATCGTGTGTCGGAAAACTCTTCGAACACGTTGTTCTACTGCGCCTGCAAGATTACCTCGAGGCGACCAACTTCTTTCCTACCACCCTATTCGGTTACCGCGCTAATTTGTCGACACAGGACGTACTGCTACAACTTAAGGAAGATGTCGTGGATGGCGTGGCTCAAACTAGAGCAATTTTGGCCTTGGACCTTAAGGGGGCATTTGATAATGTCTCACATGACCTCATTTTAAACAACCTTGCCTCCTCCCGATGTGGCAAACGCACCTACGATTATCTACGAGCGTTTTTATCTGACCGCACGGCAACCATTGGCCTTGGGGAACTTCGGTCGGGCATTATAAGGCTTTCCGGCAGAGGCACTCCGCAAGGTTCAGTTTTATCACCTACCCTGTTCAACGTGGCCATGGCAAAACTACCACCACTCCTAGACAAAATTCCAAATGTGCAGCATGCGCTCTACGCCGATGACGTCACAATCTGGGTAAGCAAAGGGTCAGACGGCGCCATTCAAGACGCACTGCAGGACGCTGTCAATGTGGTTCAAGGGTATGCCTTAGCCGGAGGACTCACTTGCGCAGCTGAGAAGTCGGAACTACTGCTGGTGTTTAAACGCCGGAAAAAAACCAACATATCACCAGACGTTATCGTGTATCTGAATGGAAACCGTATTCCAAGGGTAGATAGACTCCGCATATTAGGACTTCATATACAACACAACGGCAAGGCCACATATACCCTCCAACTACTGCGCAAACAAATCGCCCAAGTGACTCATATGATTAAGCGCATTACCAACCACCGACATGGACTTCTCGAAAAAGATACTCTCCGATTGGTGCAAGCCCTCATCATAAGCAGATTGACCTACCACCTCCCCTACCACAACCTTACTCAAACCGAGACAAGCCGGATGGACGCCCTTCTCCGCACGGCACTAAAGGCTGCTCTGGGACTGCCCAATCACGCGTCCACGCAGCTCCTTCTACGACTTGGGGTTCACAACACCATACGTGAACTAATTGAAGCGCATTTTAACAGCCAAATTGAACGTCTGCAGCGGACAAGACAGGGTTGTCTCATTCTCTCTCGGTTGGGATACAGCGTGCCAAACAAACCGCAACAAGAGCCCAAACATCTTTCACTTGATATCAGGAGGAAAATTCAAGTAGCCCCCATACCCCGCAATACGCACCCTGATCGACATAAAGGCCGGAGACGAGCAAGAGTAAAAGCTCTAATGCGAATCGTAGGTGACGGCACATCTAACGCACCAGTCCTTTACACTGATGTGGCCCGATATCCACAAAAACGGGCCATGTGTCTGGTCGTAGTGGACAACACCGATTCTGTAACGGTGTCGGCTACACTTAAAACCCTGGACAGCGGCACGGCAGAGGAGGCTGCTATCGCCCTGGCTATTCTACACGCTTCACAATTACCAGCACCGGACGAACCAATTACCGTAGTTACCGATTCACAAACTGCCTGTCGGAACATAGCGAAAGGAATGGTCACACCCTACACACACCGTATCCTGACATCAATACACTCCACTTTGTTACACAGGGTGCGTATCGTCTGGACACCTGGACACGCCTCTCTCCATGGCAATGAACGCGCTAATGCGGTAGCTCGAGAGCTCACAAACCGGGCGCCATCGGAAGAGCTGTCCAACCCAGACGATGCACCAACAGCACCACTCAACTACACTGAAACGCTACAACACTACCGGCAAAGCCGCATGTACTTCCCACCACCACACAAATCACTCAACCGAGAAGACGCTGTTGCCTGGCGGCAGCTTCAGACTAATTCATTCCCCTGTCTTTACATCCTTCATCTCTTCCACCCCACACAATATCCCTCATACTGTCCCTATTGTGGAGCGAAGCCCACGGTGTATCACTGCACCTGGGAATGTCCACAACCACCGGGCTGCCGCCCTATTCCTTCACCCTCACAATCCTCTTGGGAGACTGCGCTGACCAGCTCAGAGCCGCAGGAGCAGCGTCGGCTGATCCAGCGGGCACGTTGTGTGGCGCGAGCCAATGGGGCCCTGAACTAAGGGCTCCACCCAACGAGGATAATCCTTGAGGCCTTCACAAATAAAAGTTTTCTCTCTCTCTCTCTCATTAGCGCCGTTCACGGCGCAAAAAAAAATGCGACCGATCAGCGCGTCAGGTTTTTTTCCATTTTTGGACACAGGATCAACGATATTGTCAACTGGTGATTGGACCTGGTGATGACTAAGGCGACGGCAAGAGCGGCTTCATGTTTCTCCATGCTCGCAGCCACGCGCTCCCGCAACCTTCGAGCAGAAATATCCTGCAAGCTGCGAAGGGAAACATGCGAAGCACGTACTGTTAGCCATATGCGCGAGAAAGGTTCACGGTGATCGAGTGACTTGCGTAAAGATTTCCAGAGCTCAGTCTTCAGTTTGCCATTGAAACATTCGGTCTTTTGTGTGGGCTGTGCCAGATCATATAGATTGACTTGGTGCCTCTGTACCGCCTTTCGGCACGCCGTGGAATTGCGTGAAAGCTCCATACCAAAATCGATTGGATTCGCCGTCTTAATGTAATGGATGCATTCAGTACACCAGATATAGAATTGTGTATGCCCTGAGTCGTATAGTCTCGCCTTCACTGTTGACACTACAGACGTCATAGACCACATTCGAAATACCGAATGTTTTTCTCTTTTTTTTCGAATAATCAGCACCGAGGGGAAAACCCGAAAGGGACGAATCGTTATAACAGCGAGGGATAATTTTTGTTGTTTTAATCAGTGAATTACCACGATGCACGGATACGAAGCTCTGACGGGACTATCGACTGTATATTGATCACCGGATGACGGCGTTTCTGCTTAAAACTACAGTGTCGCCGAAGCGAAGGTGTCATCAATCCACTATCCCTCATGAGCTTGGTGATTTTGTTGGCCGATCTTTTGGCGATACGTCGGAACCCTATGTAGTTGGTACATTTAAATTTATTTTGTTTTGCATTTTCATTGAAAATAGGCACTTGTCTCCTCAATTTTATTTGCGTGTTTCTGTTTCTGTATTAGGTTTCATTGCGTAAAGTTTCTACTATGTTGCAGCTGCATTTAATGCATCGGTCAATTCTTGTTTCCATCTGGCAATAACTGAAGATGGGAAATGCGGCTGTATTCAGCTTTAGAAATGCAATTTTTGTACACATTAACAACAGACGCAAGTGTTAATAATTATATCTGGGATTTTGCGTGCCAGAAGAAGAAGAAGGAGATGTTTAATGACAAGAAGGAGGAGAGGTCGGCCTTGAAAGCGGGTTTTTATATAGCCTGCTACTCCTCACGGGAGGGGAAAAGCGAAAGAAAGAGGGAGGATATGATGATAGGTGAATATGGTATGGCACAATCAGTCACTGTACACTCTGTCCTGCGCAGGGACCGGACACGCGCGAAAGTCTTTATACCGCACATACTCTAAAGGTGAGCATTTAAAGCTGTCTCGCTTAGGAATCTTAAGAGGCACTTTAAACTCCGTTGGGCGTGGTCTGCACGTTCCCAAGCACCCAAAAGCTTCTCCTCCGAAAAGGGTCGGGAGTCCAGACGATCTATGACGCACTTAAGACACTGTCTTTCGGTCGCGTATTGAGGGCACACGCACAGGATGTGGTGAATAGTATCTGACGTGTGACACACACTGCAGTTAGGGTTTTGCTCCTGCCCAATCTTACAAAGGTATCGTCGCGTATATGCAACACCCAGCCGCAGTCGATGTAGTAGTGTTTCCTGATCTCTTCTTAGCCGGTATGGAAGCCGAAAAGTATGATCAGAGTCAAGTCTGTAATAGCGCTCTTGGCGATAATCAGGGTCATACTGTAATCGTGTCATAGATGTTTTCATAGACTTAGACAGGAAGCCGTTGATGTCATTTCGAGAAAAGTGAATTGATATGACTTCGCCGCTATAGTGTGCGCTATTTTTGCTTCTGCGTCAGCATGTTCGTTCCCAGCTATGCCACAGTGAATGGAAATCTATTGCAGTGCAACGGTATGTCCGGATTGAGACGCCTCAGTGAACGTATTCATTATGTCATACACCAGAGGACTATATGCGGTTACTTGCTTCATGTGATTGCTGATTAGTTGCCGGCTGGGAGTCGCAAAATAATGTCCATTTCGCAGGACTCTGCTGTACAATGTATAGCGAGCAGCTCGTCGGACGCCGCGGTCAGCTCAGCCGCAGTAGACGATATCCGATGCGCTATCTCGAAGCGTTTCGTGATGCCCATGTGAGGTTCCGTGAAAACTGCTGCTGCTGGGGAGGTCTGCGTGACAGAGCCACCAGCAAAAATATGCACCGTATATCCGTACATATAGGCAATGTACGATAAAGCGAAATGCTGAAGTCCAGCGGTTGGTATTTTCGACTTCTTTGTGATCCCAGGGATCGACGATCGGCTTAGGCATCGTCCAGGGAGTTATTTCAGGTGTCGCTTGTGGTGCGTAATTAGAATCACGATATGATTATGGGGCACGCCGCAGTGGAGGGCTCCAGAAATTTTGACCATCTTGCGTTATTTAACGTGCACTGAGATCGCACGTGTTGCTCTAGCATTTCGCCTCCATAGAAATGAGACCGCCGCGGCTGCGATCGTACCTGCGACTTCCTGGTCAGAACTCGAGCACCAGATGCAAGTGTTTTGTTTGTGTAAATTGTTCCTGTAGATACAGTATTCAGCACTGACGTTTACGTGCTTTTGGTGCTAGGGCCCACGCTGTGACAACTGGTTTACTTGTTTCATTACATATTTAGCTGTATGTATCGTATTTGATTGAAAATTGTTTAATTTTGGTCTCTCAGTGTCATTTGAAAGCCGATGACAAAGTAGCAACGTGAATACTGTAGTCACTGCTGTATTCTAACGCGCAGTTACAAAATATCTCAATGCTCAAGTCGCCCCGCCATGGTGGTCTAGTGGTTATGGCGCTCTACTGCTGACCCGAAGGTCGCGGGATCGAATCCCGGCCTCGGCGGCTGCATTTTCGATGGAGGCGAAAATATTTGAGGCCCGTGTACTTAGATTTAGGTGCACGTTAAAGAACCCCAGGTGGTCGAAATTTCCGGAGCCCTCCACTACGGCGTCTCTCATAATCATATCGTGGTTTTGGGACGTTAAACCCCAAATATTATTATCAATACTCAAGTCGCTGCTGTATACGAGCTTACCTCAGTTACGCAATTGTGTGTGTGTGTGTGTGTGTGCGTGCGTGTGTGCACGTGTGTGTGTGCGTGTTTTGTCGGTTAAAAGTAAGCGTATATGTAATGTTCCTTTCTTAAAGTTTGTGTATATTTGTTTCAAACGAAATCTTGTGGAATTATAGGGCTGTTTTGAAAATGGTTGCCTTACTATTAGAAACCTATTCGAATAATATTTAACTGATATTCTTATTCGATTCAGTGTCGCCGCTATTCTACTCGCATTCGATTCGGTTCTAAAATTCGCTCTTCGTACACCCCTACAAAGAACGTGAAGCGTTAATCTTAAATATTCCGTGAATCTTCTTGCGTGTGAACCTACTACGTTGAATGCAGACGTTCACATACTAAAATAGTGTTTGAAAGGCCCTTCAATACCATCCTGGACGTTTCTCTAACCAGGTCGTATCACTGACCTCAGCGGAAAAAGGCCGGCGGTTGCAGTGGGGGCTGTTATTTTATATACAATATAACTTGCACCATAAAACAACGAAGAGCGCGAGCGGTACGTGCATTAATTTGCCACCATTTACCCGTTCCTGTCACGGTGTGGTATAGGCAAACGGGCGCACTATCGACCTTCTCTCTCTTTCATATCTTTTATATTTCGATACATGCCTCGCAAAAGGTATCGGACAACAAACGAACAGTATAGAAAGCGTATTCATATCAAGTGGATACGTTCCAATTAGAGAGAGAGCAGTGATTCCGCGGAGGAATCTCGAGAGAACAGGATGCGCGTCGCTGTCCGGGCGAAACCGTCGTGGATGCCCGATGACGTCTATAAAGATCTCCCCCGGCCGGCTTTTGACATACCGTGCCCCTGGCCGCGCAAGCGGCGCGCTGCTGGCCAGCCGCAGCGCGCTTCCCCGCGTCGGGCCAAAAGGGGGGAGAACCCTTCTTGCCCCCGCGGCCACGGGCGTCTCGTAAATTTTCGCTCCAGGAATGCCGAAAACAAAAGCGGACGCCTCAGCCGCTGCGGCGCCGCGGCTCTCGCCCCGCAGAGGTGGTGCGTGGGAGAGGGGGCACGCGCATTAAACAGGCCCCGTCAGCCGAGATCCGTATGCGGGAATCTTATTTACGGCCGCGTTGGCCACCGCCGGGACGCCCGAATCCCGGACCCCGCGGTGGGCGCTGCACCTCGGCACTGCGGAGACGTTGCGCGACACGCACGCACACACGGGGCCGCGAACTGGGCGGCCCGTCCTCCGCACGCCACCCTGCGGAAGGGCCCTGCGCGCACCCCGGGGCCTCGGCAGAGTTACATGGCCGTTATGTTGCACTGTGTGCGCCGTGCTCCGCGAACAAGGCGCAGCTGCTCTTTGCAACCGGAAGAAAGGCCAAATCGGACAGCCGTCAACTCTGGTCGTAGCATAAAGTCTTCCGAAAGAGGACAGATCAGGAGGCCATTTAAGCTGACCGTCCGAACATAGGTCAGTGCACGCACGTGCTGGTTTATAAGACAAGAGAGGGGAGCTGGATAGCAGGACGTGACCAAGAGCACCCCTGTCCTTGCACGGGAAAGAATTATTCCTTCTATCCTGGACGGCACTATCCTGGATCTGGGCGAATTTTTCCTCGTTTTCCTCAATTGCGAAGCTTTCTTTCTGAGAAACACGTATGGGGTTCCGGTTTCCTTAGACGTGTGCTACAAGTGGGTAGATAACTTTTGTTTTTGCCTGGCACAATATGTGACGCCATAATGGTGTTCGACCACCAGCCGACGGTTAGAAGTGTATATTAGATGGGGTGGCATGTACGAAACAAGGATGATGCTGTGAAAGGGCAATGCAGCTATGGAAAGAAGGCCGAAGAGTAGAGGGAGCAGGAAGCTTGGAACAGAAAGAACACTTTCTCACGGAAAATGTCAAGACGGAGAAAATGACAATTGCCCAAACTCACGCATGCTGTGGAGAGGCGAGCGTCTACTAAAAAAGTACAGAATATGTACGTGCCCTATATTCCCTGCGGTATAGCCTTCGGCGAAACCGATGTTAAAACAGAACTTAGTATGTCCGAGCTTATAATGATCGTGCAGGTGACTATATATATATATATAAAAAAAGACGGGTACATCTGCGGAAAAGTGACGGAAGTTTAAGGGTGAAAAACAGTTAAGTAACGTGAAACATTTCGATGCAAACAGTCTGAAGAATGGAAATAGGGTAAGGAAAACTCTTGAATATCCACAGAAGATATCGAGCATGCGCAGGCGTCGCATTGCTGCTGCGCGGTGAGTGTGGGCATGGAAGCTTAACGTATAACATTAAAAAACACACCGATACATCTTATTTCAATAACGCTCGTCAACAGCCCTTGATCAAGAAAAAAATTGTAGTGTCATGTGTTTCATGCTTAGTATCATGTAGGATCATGTCACGCCCGTAGCCAGGAATTTTTTTCGGGGAGGGGGGGGGGGCACTTGCTGAAAACCTTGACTATTTGAGAAAAACACCTACACTCTTAAAAAAAAGTTATTGAAAAGCTTGTAACCACGAGCAAATAGTTAGCAACAACAGCTGTTACTAGCTTTCTTGGACCATTACTAACGTTTTGCTACCTTTTTACTACCTACGTTAGCAGACACTTAAAAGTTGCAACGGTTACTACCTCTTGCGTACCGTTACTAACTTTTTGCGATGCACCTGTTAAACGAATCATAGAAGTTATTATTACGAGCTCTTTACAACCTATTCACTAGCACGGGGATCATCCATTCAAGATCATTGAGACGATATTAGTAAGCTGAGTACCCCGTGTTGGGTCTTGTATATTAGGCCATGTTGAGGTGATATTACCCAAAATATACATAACATATTGATTGTCTTAATATACTTGATTAAAAGTCCTAGGCTACGTTACCTCGCGCACCTAATAAAATTGTACGCTATATAAATATAGTTGCGTAACTTAAACTATTTCTCCTAAAGCCTAGCTGCTCACCGGCACCAGCTGCGTACCCCAGAGGTAGGGCTATATATACTCCTGGAACCGCTTCTGAATTATACGTGTCGTGTAGCCTTGTTGTGTATGTGTGCTGTTCTGATTCATGACATACTGTGCATTATTACCTAATGATATATTGCAATGTTGATGCTCGCGAATTTGACCGTTATAAAAACAAGAGACTCGTGATGCGAAAGGATCACGGTTACTAATTTTTTTTTTGGTAGTAACCGTTACTACCTGCTAGCAACGAGAAGGGTAGTAACCGCTACAAGTGCGTTTGTAACGGCGAGGGTAGTAACGGTTACTAACCTCCCAGTTACTAACCGCACTTACTAACAGAGTAGTAACATATGTGACAAGTAGTTAGTAAACCGAAGTTAGTAAGTACTACAACCTTTTTTTTAAGAGTGTATTTTCATTATTTATTTTTGGTAAAAACACTCACAAAAATATTCCGGGGGGGGGGGGGGGGGTCGCCCCCCGCCCCCCTGGCTACGTGCCTGGATCATGTAGGATCATTCGAGAAGAGGACATAATTCTGGTTTAGATTAAATTGACGTGAGCTCGTTTAATTGGCGCCATTCAGAGAATGACAATAGGTTGTACTACAGCGCGCGGCGGTCTTCCATACTGTAAATGTCATGTCGTCAACGTAAAGAAGAAACCAAGACCTCTAGATCACCGACGGAACTTCACTAATGAAAATCGAGAATAGGGCCTCACACGGAACGTTGGGGACAGACTAGTTGATACCGTATAGATAAAATGAGATTGATCATTGATGCTTCCGAAGCAGGACCTGTCGAGGCTATGGCTGCGTAACAGGGCTGCAATAGAAGTTTCAACTCCGGAGCGCGCAAACTTGTCGAGATGCAGGAGTCAAATGCATTTCGGGATCGCAGTGCGTAACGACAACATGTCCAGTTTGCTTGGCGCGCTCAGAAACCTGCATCATAAAATCGACACAGTTAGCGATCGTTCCGCGGCAAGAGATAGATCCACGTTGATTTGGAACAATAGAATTTCTTAAACTTAACGACAACTGTGTGAATAGCTAAATCGCAAAGTTCATAAAAATACAGGAAGCAGATAATTCGACGCATAATTCGCGGCATCTCTTTTGGTGCCGGATTTGAAGGCGGGAAAAAATGCGCGTGGTTTTTTATACGCATTGAAAAGTGCAATTATTCAGACATTTATTAAAGATTGGTGTCATTACTAGAGCTAAGACACTGCATTACACTTTAATAATGTCAACCGGGAGCCCATCTGGCCCTCAGGACAGTGATGGCCGCAGACGCTTGCATTCGCTGACGGCATTCTGATCAGAGAGTCACCGCGAGGGAAGCTACAGCATAGGCGCATGGCTGGCGGGCAGTTCCGTCACTGGACGTCTTATGTACAAAGGAGCGCTTAAACGAAAAAAGAAGTGTATGCTTCGTCTTCACCACAGGAGTCGCTGAGTTGTCGCATACGTTCTCCACGTTTGCTGAACAAAAAGTGCCTCCAAAAGTCCACCGGACAGTCGGAGGCGCTCCTATGAAATTATTCAATAGAAGACTTCCGCCTATACAGATGGTATTCTCCTGTCCATTTGCTATAGGCTCGATATTTTTGTTTAATAATAATAATAATAATAATAATAATAATAATAATAATAATAATAATAATAATAATAATAATAATAATAATAATAATAATAATAATAATAATAATAATAATAATGAGTGGAATCAAATGTTTATTATAGTACTCAGATACTGCTGAAAGTCTTAGCTCTTCCCAGGTAACAATGATGACACAGTTTAAAGAGTCCCGCCACGGTGGTCTATAGTGGTTATGGCGCTCGACTGCTGACCCGAAGGTCGCGGGATCGAATCCCGGCCACGGCGGCTGCATTTTCGATGGAGGCGAAAATGATTGAGGCCCGTGTACTTGGATTTAGGTGCACGTTAAAGAACCCCAGGTGGTCGAAATTTCCGGAGCCCTCCACTACGGCGTCCCTCATTATCATATCGTGGTTTTGGGGCGTTAAACCCCAGGTATTATTATTGTTTCAGTTGAAAGAAAAGGCAAATGTGGCAGACAAAAGAATGTGAGACAGAGAAACAAACACGAAAAAAAAAAAGAAAAAGAAATGGAGGACACGGACGTAAAAGTTATTAAATCATAAAATATGAGTACTGTTCAAATTTGTACCAAACGCCGGGAGTGCACTCTGAAATATCAATACAGGAAGAGTAGTCATTACAGTTTTTGTGTGCAGTTGAGCCGTGGCTCAGGGACTCCAGTGACTCTAGCGCGACAGGACCACGCAGAAAACGTGCAATTCTGCCTTGCATATTCTTGCACTAAAGCATTATAGAATGCGCACAGCTAGACAGAGTCAAGAGGTCAACACGGATAGGCGCAAACTTTCAGCTGACTTTATTTTACGTCCCACGTCAGTATAAGCGCATTGTCGCGCATGCGCTATAGGTGCAAAATGATTTGACAAGCCACGCAAGAAGACTCCTTCTCACATTGCTTCGGAGCAACCGACGTATCGCGCACGCAAGCACTCCCATTTAAGGATAAATGAAAGGCTTCTATCAGTTTCCGCGTGATCGTTACCCAAGATCTTGATCCTCGGAAAAATCTGAGCAGTCATGCAGATTTGATAATGCGCATGCAAATTCGCACTCCCTTTGTATGTTTCTAATTGAAAACTCATATTCTCTTGCGCGATCGTTAACAAAACGTCCAGATGACTCCCCACAAGATAGAGGAATTTCATGAACAACGCTAACCATGCATTTTAAAAACCCTCGAGCGTGCTTTTTGCCACTATTTCCAGGTTGTTTCTAAATATTTTCAGAGGAGATTCATGGGACACAGCTCGCGGCGGAAAAAAAAAAAAAAAAACCGCAGTATCATTGCGGCTGCTCGCTATGTGCTTCAGATCGTGGGAAACACGGTACATGCATGGAACCACTCCAGGACGCTTTGTGGTAAGTTGGGCTTGCTTTGTGGTAAGTTGGGCTCGCTGAAACGGGCTCCGTTTGTTTCACGCAGAAGTCAGCCTACTTCAATTACTAAAAGGTGACACGGCGTAGGGGCCGTAACCAAAAGAACAACCTTACGTCAAACAGATAAGTTGTAACAAATATCGCGGCAAAAACGTACCATTCGACGTCTTAAAAGAATGGAGCAGTGTTGCTGTTGAGCAGCCACGATGAGAGTTTGCATCTTTGTCCTGGACTGAGCTGCAATCCTGTCATATCGTGCTTCCCTATCGCCAAAAATCTCTTTTTTTTTCTTTTATGCTTGCCTCAATAAATATGTTTTACGCGACCTATAGAGTGATCATACTCGTGAAACTCAAGCTTTAAGGGACCGACAACCAATTTTTGTGGTGCCGATTTTCTTTAGCGCAACGGAAAGCTTGCCGGTGAAAGTGTCTCATCACAGAACGGTAACGTGGGAAACGCCGTGAAACATTTGTAATCAGAATTTTTCTACCTGCGGCGAATATGAAGTCGTAAACACAAGTGAAAACCCAGGCTGCAAACAGTGAGCGCGAGAGCCGTTTGTGTTCGAGCGCGGCAGTTTGCTGCGCATGCGCGCACTCCGCGCGCATGCGCCGCGGCTCGACATGTTCCTCTGGCTCCCTATGGCTACCGTGAAGGCAGCGCCGCTTCTCACCGTGCAACTCTTTTTACCTCGTAAGCAGCATAAAATAGAACGGGGATAGATAATAATATACATACTGTAATCTTCAGGACTAATTATGGCGCACACGACAGCATCAGACTACGTGACTACGTACAGCAAAAAGTGATCGACTCCATAATCCAGCTTCAACGCTCTTCCACTAGGCTGCGCGACATACCAGTTTTTTTGTTACTTTTAAACACGATATAACAATATAAATCTTACTCACAACGCGAAAAGGATGCTGGAATCTGTCACTATATTTCACTGTCTTTTCATTTTTACCACGATCTAATCATACGTTGTGACCAGTTGTCGGTCCCTTTAAAAGCGCGCAGACGCAAACTAATACGTCGGAACCGGAAGCGCGCCGCAGCCAAAATCGACATAGTATTTATTTCTCTCTCTCACTGAACTGATCAGCTGCCTGTCATTGCTTTTTCTTCTTTTTACTTGTCGACACTCTCGAGGCATTGTCTGTCGCCTATATACTGCAAGCGAGGGCAACTAGCCGACGCCAAACAAAAGAAAATTGAAAAAGCGACAGAAGGGAAGCGAGAGAAAAGAACAAAACAAAAGAAAGCCGAGAGGAGGTGAGGCGACAGTTGTAGCCGCGCGCAGCTCGTCGTCTCGTCATCGTTGTGAACCGCGCTCATTTGTTTGACAACACACTCGGAAAGAAGCGTCGCTGGAAAACGGCGAAGGGGGGGGGGGGGGAGGTATGCCGGCGGTTAAGAAAACAAAAAAAAGCAATGAAAAATAAATAAGTGAAAGAATGAGACCCGCACGCCGAGAAGTGATGGGTTTGCGGCGCTGCGCTGCTGCGGCGCGGGCCGAACGGCGCGAGGGAGCGTCTCTCGGTGGGTGCACGCGGAAGTTTTATCGGCAGCCGCACGGGTTGTCGTCGGTCTTCTCGCGCGCACCAGTTCCATCTCCCGGCGGGCCACCTTTTCGTCGCTGCGTGCACCGGGGGTGAAACGAGCCGTGCGCCAAAGACCGCGTCGAGACGGACTGAAGGAAGTCGCCGATCGGGGAGGAACTGTCAATCACGAAGGAGCCCGCCTTCTTTGTTCTGTCTCCTTGTTCCTGTTTTTGAACGAATCGGCCGCCTTCCCATTGTTCTCAAACTTGGCTTGCAGATGATTTTCGCAACCAAGTTCAACCAGGAAGGGCGCTGCTCCGCAGCCTCTTCGTGCTTTCTCCGTGCCTCGCGGTAACGGAAGAGAAAGAGAGCAAGAAAAGAAGAACGGATGTGTCGACAGTAGGAATCGACGCTGCTGCTCCTATATTTTTTTTTCTTTGGCTGGCGCTAATTAATCACCGCTCGCTCTGTCTGTCTGTGGCGCCAGTGATCGTTCTGTCATGTTCGTCACGCTCGTGGTTGCGCAACCTGCGGTGCGTGGTTATTGATCCGGCCGCTGCCAGAGAGCGCGGGTTCAAGCACCCGCAGTCAACCCTCTCCCCCCGACTCCTACACACGGCTCCTGTAGCCTTAGCGCTCTTTGTGCACCCGACGCTAAGCCGAACTTCCAACTACGGGGCTGCAGAAATATAGCGTATTTTCCTCTCTTCTACCCCTCTTCCTCCTCCTCACTCTCGGTGTTTGGTTGCTCGTGTGCGCTGTCCGTGCGAGTGAAGCCGCACAATAGGACAAGTCATACAGGAAGAAACCTTCAATTCGGGAAAGGCAATCATGCAGTGCGTAAATTTTGTTTTTTTCTTTCCTGGGTTTCGTTATCTGCTGTCCTCATGAGATTGCTACTAAACTTGAGGTCCCTCGTTTCATCTGATCAAAACTCGTTAAAAGCTTCCAAATCACATTCCAGTTCTAAATGCCCCACAGGGTGACATCAGGCTAACAGAACTTACCACACTGAGTGCTGCAATCGGGGAAGTTTATTGCGATTTCAAGGAAATCTACAGAACGCACCTTCAGTGTCATATCCCAATGACTGCTGGGACATTGTGGCATCGTTGGTGAACGATGGTCTCGCTGATAACGCCATCAAGGCAGTCTATGAAGGAACCGATATATTTAGGAGCTTACTGTTTTGGACCAGTTGGCAAGGCATAGCAGAAAAAGCTCGAGCCAAGAGGACGGGACTGCAGAGAAGAAAACACGGGCCACCGAGTTATGTGTTTGCCGGTGTTTTCTTCTTGTGGTACGTCTTTCACGCTCGAGTATTTCCTCCTGAGCCCGTCGTGCGCGTGCGTGCGTGCATATATATACGCTAATATATATATATATATATATATTAGGGTATATATATATACCCTAATATATATATATATATATATATATATATATATATATATATATATATATATATATATATATATATATTAGGGGCGAAGCTCCTTATGCCGTGGGTCTGTCCATCCTCCGTTGGTTTGTTTGTTTGTAGTAGCCACCTCTAGTTCGTGAGAAGCGCGCGTTCTGGTATGCAGTAGAAAAAGAAGACGACGTTGACGAGTGAGACTCTCGTTGCGTGTTCGCCTGTGTGGCGTTCTTTCTTCTTTACTACGTCTCGTGTTTTCAACGACGCCCGAAGACAACATTTGAGGAGTAACGCGCAATGCTGAACGAATTTTAACGTCTAGACTAACATCGACTACCCACGTTGACGCAGCGGTACCTCCGAGCCCTGCAAGAAGACGTTGACTCTACCAACGAGTTTACCATTGCCCTCCTCAACGTTCGATCTTTGCATGCCCACGTAGACGATGTGGAACGGGACCCCATACTTACTGCGGTGGACGTTCTCTGTCTTACCAAGACGTGGAACGCCAAAAGACCGTATATCAAAGGATACGTTTCAGTCGTGTGCATCGATGATGCAGAGCGTCCTGCAGGTGGTGTGGCCGTATACGTCAAACAAACAGAAAAGGCACAAGATCTGAAACTACTACCAACGACTCAGAGCCACAACGGTGAATATGCTGCCATCGATTTTGACGGATGCATCATCATGACCATGCACCTTGCACCCAATTTGTCGAGTGGGAATATCAAGACATTCATTGACACGGCATTGTGTAATTATGACAAATACAAGAATAGACGACTTGTGTTAGTTGGTGACCTGGATGTCGATATTACCGAAAAGAACAATGAGTGGTTAATACAACATATGGCAGCCAAATATGCTTTCACGTGCACGTCCTTTGATCATATGAAACCAACGACCATCCGAGGGACGTGTATAGACCTGGTATTTTCAAATTTCCAGTTGCGATTCGTACAGGAACCGCTATCCCTTCATTTCACGGACCATAAAGCCATGATAATGAAGGGACAACGCAAGCCAAGCATCATCTAATTAAGAAAAATAAAAGTTTGATGTTTGTAATATACACACAGTGTTTCCCACTCTTCATATGATGATTGATGGGGCGTTACACAGAAGATTCACGGTTTACCGATGATTCGCTCCGGCGCTTCGCCCCACTCATCATCATTCACCACGTGGATACGCTGTGATTTTTTTTTAATCCAGAAGGTCGCACAGACTTTCAGATGTTCATCATCGATTTAAAACCCCGATATCGAAATTGGGCGCAGGAAATGCGGCTCCTGTGTTACGTCACACCGAAAATTCCCGTGACGAAGTGATGAACTATTGAAAGAAGGCGCGTCGCGGCAGTATCTTGTCGTGGAAAGCGGCAAGTCATCTCACTTGCACCAGCCGATCGTTTGTTACGTTCGTGTGTAATCTTTGCGTATATGTCTCTTTCGCGCTGTGCGCAAAAAAAAAAAAAAAACTTAATGTCACAATTTCCACGTTTCTTTTTTTTCACTATCGTAAAACTCAGGGGCAGTCACTGCGGCGCGTCTTTTCGCAAACAGTACCACAGGTGAAAAGAGTGCTTTGCGCCTATATTTATAGTCTGAGAAAGGGACAGGTAATAATAATAATTGCTGGGGTTTAACGTCCCAAAACCACGATATGATTATGAGAGACGCCGTAGTGGAGGGGCTCCAGAAATTTCGACCACCTGGGTTTCTTTAACGTGCACCTAAATCTAATTACACTGGCCTCAAACATTTTCGCCTCCATCGAAAATACAGCCGCCGCTGCCGGGATTCGATCCCGCGACCTTCGGGGAAAGGGACAGGTAAGCACCCCACATCACACGCAAAAAATAAGCGTTCCACTTGTGTATTTCAGACGACTTGCCGTTTTGTTTCCGACCAGATCTGCTGCGACGTGCCTTCAGTTAAAGTTCGACACTTCGTCATGAGAAGTTCCGGTCAACGCAACACAGAAGCTGCGTTACCTGTGCACCGCGCGCGCTCAGTTTCGATATCGAGGGCTTCAATCGATTATGAATATACCAACTTACGTGTGATATTATGGATTTCTAAAAAATGATTATGCCAGATATGATGACGCCCTACAACTTTCCCATATAAGCAACTGCCCTCAAGTTTATAATGAGAGAGTTAATTAACAAGTTTTTGTTGAGTAGAGAGAGAGAGTGATCAACGAAGGGGAAGACACGAAGGTTACTCAAGTACCTACTCGGTTGGCTACCCTTCACGTCTTTTCAAGCCAACTTTAGTCGCGGCACAGTATTTCCGCCTCGACGTAGAGTCCACATGTGAAGACGACAGGTATACGTACGTACATTACTGTTACCACTTTTTGATAACAAGATCTCTATTTTCGTTGAAAAAAAAAAAAAAACACTGTAATGTTCGGATGCCCTTGTCAAGAACACGCTACGAGGGGTCTTCGTTTGCTTGCGCACACCAAGACTTAAAGGGACACTAAAGGCAAATATTAAGTCGACGTTGATTGTTGAAATAGCGGTCCAGAAACCTCGTAGTGCTGCTTTTGTGCCAAGGAAGTGCTTATTTTGAAATAAAATCACGTTTTTAGTGGTCCGCATCGCGTTAGCGCGCTTCAAATCTCCCGCCTGAAAATACGACTTTCATACGTCACTGCCGCCGTGCCCAACGTTGCCCGCTTTTACTGCGCGGCCGCCGACACTAGTAGCAGCCGAGCGGAAGTAGTGGGACCCACAGTAGCAACAACGGCGCTGCGGCAAAGACTTGCTCGGATGGGCACATTCAAAGCCTTCACCAAGTTGCGGTTGGTCTCGTAATCCTCAGTACGAAAGTGCAGCGAGCACACACGCAGAGGTTTTGACTGTTTAGCACACTGGTGCAATGGCATGACACTAAGCCACTTCGAGCGTAAGGGTTCATTCCGCAGCACCCAGTGAAAAGACACACCGGTTTCCTTGCTGCAGCACTGACGTTGTGCACCATTCGGGCATCCGGCAATATCACACGCATCCGGCATTTTGTCGAACTTTCAGTCAGAGCCACTTTCACGAGCGCGCAAAACACGCACGGCAGAACGCGATCCCGAAACTACCACTGAGACGGGCGAGGCGCAGTTCGGCGAAAACGGAACCTTTGAACCACGCGCGCCGTTCCCCATGGCAACACCACGGAGGTTTTGTTTTCCATGAATCAAGCGGAAACGAACAAACAGCATTTTATTACGTCTTTTGATGCTCGGAATGTTCTTTTTTTACTGCTGCTAGTTTGATTACTAGTGATTTATTGCAGGCCGACTTCCATACGTCATCGGGATCACTTCGAAAATGTCCCACTCGTGGCGCTCATCATGTGATACATTTAGCTTAATTTCTCGGTAAGTAGGGCACTGCTGTTGATAATATTGCTGTTTTAGAAGTTGTCATACATTGGGCTTTCACTCTGACATAAATTTTTATTTGCCTTTAGTGTCCCTTTAAACTTCGTGGGGCATATCCCGAGTGTTTGGAACTGTCGTCTCCACGGACTCAAACTTTCGATGACGCTGCCACTTCCGGCGCACCTCTCCCCTTAGGACGCAACTTCACGGTGCCGCCTCTGGTTAGGGGTACCCGGGTAGCTTTCACGAAGAGAGAGAAGAAATAGTAGAGAAGGAAAGGCAGGGATGTTAACCAGTTTAGGAAAACCGGTTTGCAACGCTACACATGGGAACAGGGTGGGGGAGACTCAGAGATGGAGAGGAAAGAGAGAGAAAAAGATAGCACATGACACAGCACACACAGTCACAGTCGGTCACTCTTGCGTGGTACGCGACATTACTGTCACAGCCGCTTGCCCAAGTCCGTTTCTCTTGAAAACCTCAAAAGTGCCTTCGTCGCCTTCAGCTGCCATGTCTTCTGTTGATGACATGCAAGAATAGTTTCAACAGACATTTGTCTACTGTCAAGGTGCGCTAGAACGGACGCCAGTGACTGTCTCTGAATATTATATACCGAACAGTCGCACAGGATGTGCTGTAGCGTCTCCTGGCAACGACAGGCATCGCAAAGAGCGTTGTCGGCCATTCCAATGCGAAAACAATAGAATTCCGTAAATGCCACCCTTAGCCATAAGCGATAAAGCAGTGTGGCCTGTCTTCGGCGGACTCCAGCTGGCATACAGAGATGCATCAGAGAGAACAGGTGGCGGCGTTGACGATTGGTCTGGTTGGTTTGGCTGCTTGGTGGACACCATAGAGCAAGCGTGATCTCCTTTGCAAGATCTCGAAGTCTGCTGGCGGCGTCAGCCTTGAAAATGATATGGTATGTTCCTGTGTGCTTTCAAGAACTGCCCGAGCGGCATTATCGGCGTGTTCGTTCTCTACGACGCCGCTGTGACTTGGCAGCCACTGAAACGTCACGTGGTACCCTTTCTCATGTGAACTATGGAGAAGACATCGAATTTCGAATACGAGCTGTTCGTATGGCCCGCGACGCAGAGCAGATTGCACAGATTGTAGGGCTGCTTTTGAGTCGCTGAAGATCGACCATTGTTGAGGTGGTTCTCCATTGACCAAACAAAGTGCGGCGCGCAGTCTGCAGCTGCCGACGTCGTGGAGTGGTCAGTCCTAAAGCTGATGGTAATAGCTCTTGCTGGGACAACCACCGTACCGGACGAACACTCACTGGACGTTTGTGGAACCATCTGTATATATATATATATATATATATATATATATATATATATATATATATATATATATATATATATATATATATATATATATATATATATATATATATATATATATATATATATATATATATATGCGCACGCGCTCACGGCGGAACGGCTGCCGGCAGTCGAGCCCGGGACTGCGCGCAGTAAAGGTGCATTTTGTTGCTCTGCCTCTGTGTACTCTCTGAGGGTTTCAGCCGACGCTTGGCCCTGAGCCTAGAATATGTACACTGTCCGCATACCTCTCGTGCAAAAGAAGCAGAGATCCGGATCCCTGGTACACTGAGATGCACTGTGGGTCGAATAAAGCACCAAGGGGGCACCGGTGGCTTAGATGCAGTGGTGAAGCGCTTTGGAGCTTTCACGAAAGTATACTCATTCCTATCGGGATGTCAGACGCTATACATCTGTGACTCCTGCTATGGTTAAGAGGTCATAGAACGTGTGTTTTTGTGATAGTTTTAACGTCGAATGCGTTGTCCTTCGGACTGTCCATTTTAAGAGAAAATGTCTATGGACCATCGCATTATGCCTCGCGGGTTTGCAAAGGCACTGAAGCATTGCTGCAGTTCTAGAAAGCGACTGAAGTAGGTGATCGACTGTGGCGGAGAGCCACTCATGTTCACATTGGTCTTCTCTCCTTCCTTTCCTACCTTGATCCCCCTGCGTATAGGGCAGCAGATGTCCGGTGGACCTTCGCTTCCCCTTCATCCTCCTTCGTACTTTTTATCCACCTCCGCACTATCTATATTCGGAAGGAAAAAAATAAGTTCCTGAACACTTACTTCCCAGATAATTATGCAAGTCACCACATCGGGTGCGATGTTGAAAATAATTATCTCAAAACTGACTGCTGCAGTTCTCAACGCACGTTCCCTTCCTTGATTTCTCTTGTACTTGCTCGTCTGCAGGGCAAATCCATGTTCAAGACTTTCGCGACTGTGTGTTTCCCAGACCAAAACACTATTGACGAGACATTGCACGCACAGCGCTTCTTCGTCTTTTGTTGCAATTTACTTACCAACAGCACTTCGCCTGCTTATACTGCCTAAAAACAGGTTCACGTTTGACTCATCCGAACTCAGGTTCTACAGTTAAATAGGACAATGGCAAGTATGAATTTTCTAGAGAACAGAAAAGCAAAATTTGAGAAAACGTGGACAAACAAGCAAACACACAACGCAGGCGCTGACTCAGTGGCTATGCAGTGTGTATGTCTTTGTTTGTCTGTCCATATTTTCTTAAATTTTGTGCTGCTGTTCTCAAGATCATGTACACCCGCCCACAAAAAATTTCGTAACGTGAGCCCCACTTTAAATGCGAATTTCTGCTCTGTTTGGAGGCTGCCCTATTTGGAGGCTGTGTTCTCAGACAAAGCGGGAATATCGCTTTTTCGGAAATTTCGTGTTCCGCAAACTTTTTTTTTTTTTGGGGGGGGGGGGGATACAACCAACTAGCCCACCAGTACCACCTAATGAATTGCCTAACATGGAAAAATGGTCTGGTGTGTGGTGAACACGCCCCACCAGCTCGTTCACGGTGCTACGAAAGACATAGCGCTTTTTACACACTGTGGATTGCAAAAGACGTAGGCAGAATTTTCCCCCCATAGATTATGTGTGTTCGTGCGTTCGTTCGTATGTGTGCGTGTATACAGGCACGTAGGAGAGGGGGGGGGGGCGGGGGCCGGGGCCCCCCCGAAATTTTTCCAGCCCTCTATATTTCCAGGCAACTTTTTTTTTTTTTTTGCCATGGAAAGACTGTCTTTCGAACAATTAGGCCTGCCCCCCCCCCCCCCCCCCGAAAAAAAATCCTGGCTACGTGCCTGCGTGTATATATGCACTTGCAAAATTGAAAATTTTCGGGGAATGGTTGAATCCCCCCTCCCCGGCTACGCCAGTGCTCAACGTCAAAATTTCTCTACCCTATCCGCTGGGCGGATGTGGTGGCCACATTTAGAAGGTACCTTCTCTATTCCATGACAAGTTAACTTGTAGTATTGAACAGTTGTAAGAGGGCAGAAGAGGTGCGGCTAAACATTCTTATACCTAAACATCCAGCATGTACATAACCGAATTCTGGCGAAGGCAGCAGTGCAAGAAAGACTCAGTCGCTTTAACTGTAACGTGAGAGCGCATGCACAGTATCAAAATGATGAGCACGCTGGACGTGGCGCAAGGAGCCGTGCAGCCCCTCTATCTCAGCGAGACACGAGTGGCGCGTAGTACGTGGGCAGCGGGCGAGCCATCGAACGGCGCTGATAGCGGCGTGCGTGCCTGTTGCCAACGGGGCAAAGAGCCGAGCGTGTTTCTCCACGAGAAGCTGCGCCATTCACGCGAGGAAGCGACCCTGACTAGCAGCACTTTCACTGCCGCCCGATAGGCTCGAGGTGCACCCGATGATGGCGCGTGTTCAGAATACAATCCCGCCGCCAAGGCTCCTCCGGCGATTGTCAGTTACCGGGCCGATCGGCGCTTAAAGTCGCTCTTGTGAAACGCCCGCTCGTGAGGAGCGGCTTTCGGGCGGAGCCAATCCTTCGAGGCCCAGTTGTGCCACGCCGGTGATGTATTTATTTTCGCCACTTTCACGGTCAGGCGGCGGGACCTGTTTCCAGCACGGCCATAGACGTGGGCGCTGCACCCAGCTGCGTCGGGAATTCGGTTCGAACGCCTTGGCCGCGGCACCGACGCCTACCCAAAGGATGCGAGCAGCCTTGAAAGCGGTTACGCAACGCCGACTCTCTTTCGCTCTGTGTAATACGCTTTTGCCGAAGCTCTTAAGGATCAAGGCCGAAAAAACCGGCAGCCCTGCTTTGGGACTCTGCCGAGTTTTCGCATCGCCCGTTACTTTGGCAAAGGGCGCTTTATCCGGTGCCCAATTAGAGGACGCCGAGGCCAGCGGAGAAACAAAGCCGGGGTGCACGGGGGCCCGCGGCGCAAGGTCTCCGCTAATTGTGCGCCCACAATGGAGATGAAAGTGAACCTCCCCTTGATCTTGTCCTCGCAAGGGCCGCCGCGTCTACGGCCGCGGCTCTGGCGCTTTGACAGGGCTGCAGCGTGCAGGTTGGCCGCGCTCTCCGCCGAGCGCCACACGGAGCGTGCACTGGCGAGGTGGCCGCGAATCGTGCGCTTCATTACAGCAGACGGCGAACCGCCTCTCATCCGTGGCTGCGCATGACTATATTTGTCATATACCTGAGCTGGCCCTTTTTTCCCTTACTGGCTGACCCACCGGCCTTGGCTAAATGCAATACACGACCAGGGCTTGCAGTCGAACACACCCCCTCGATGCGAGTCATGGCTGCGGATGGCGACAGCGCTGCAGACGAAGATGGTGCGTTAGACCGCAATCGCCTAATCATACGTTGGACATGATACATGCCCACGGCATGTATTTTCAAGCACGATGCGATAGCCACGCCGAGAATTCCCGTTGTGCGTACGACAAGCACGGACAAAACACCGCATACTTTCAAAGCTAATTCCCAGAGCAAGCATATGCAACCCGGGAAATTCGCTTGCCAGCAAGTCCAAAAGAGAAAAGGAGATCATAGAGTCGTTTTCAATATATGTGTACATATAATGTGCGTTCGTTGTTCGGACTCCGGCCGGGCCGCGGGGCGGCGAACCCTGAGGTCCTTGAGGCGCAGCGTCGGCCCACTCTACCAATTAGGGCGTCGCGGACAGCAAGGCCGCGCTCTCTGATCGCAGCGCTTCCCGCGCTGGACCACTTCCAGATCGCGGCCCCTCCTCGTGTGTGCGCGGCTTATTTTTTGCTTCACTTTCTCCAGTTTCTCGCTTTTCAAGGGCAGCCACATCACCGACGCTACACCTGCAATCAGCGTCTTTAGAAAGCGAAGGTCGGCTGCATAATGCGCCGCTCGTCTTGGGCGAGGGAAGTCTGAAGTGGCCATCTCTGCAGCCCTTCTCCTCCCGCGAAGACAAAAAAGCACCCTTCTGCGCCCACCGCTGGAGAAATAAGGGCCCCATACAGCAAGCAAGCGCTGCAAATTGTGAATCGAGACAAGGACGTAGCCTTGCCACGACACTGAAGCGGCGACATTGAATAACTTGGCACTGGCCGTGCAAAATCAACACCGTTGGATCGCCGAACAGACTCTCTTCATTAGTTGAATCGCTGCACCCTGCCTGCACAGACTTCGCGGCTCCATTCTGCGGAATCTTCTCGCTGTCTGGCTCTCGGCACTTTCCCCGTCGTTGGTAGCTGCTGCAGTTGCTCGCCAAAATTCCCGCGCCTTTATTATTTGTAGGAGCTCGCGAACTTAATGAGCTCGCTTATCGTTCTCAAGCGTGGCTTGCAGCCACAGCTGAAGCGAGTATTCTGCATTTATCGCCCGTATCCAGAATTCCACCCACTCTATTGAAGTCTGTGTGTGCCTTCAGAAGAAAATAAAGCGGTGTCCGTGCCTATTTGATTGATCTTTCCTTTTTGTGCTCCTTGGGGGGCAAACACCACTGTCCGCTCTTACAGAAGCGTCTAATTATGTTTGCGTGTGTCTAGCCGGTAGGTTACAATTTCTATCGATTTTCAGCGACGTAGGGCTTACAAAAGTGAAAGTACTGCTGCTGTGTCCTTTGCTGTTTATAATTTTCTCCGAAGAAACCAATAGTTAACCTTACGTAACCTGCCTCTCATGTATATATACCACTTAAGGTCGTAGTATGTTAGTCCTTCTTTCACGAACGTATACTATAGAAGATGGTAAGTAAGCACACTTTCCTTGCTCGCTTTCTTCCTTATATCGCGAGCCACAAGCGGGCTCCAGGGATAACTAAATGCCTAACGCGTTTCCAGCACTTTATCAATATCAACCGCACTATGCACTGCCGGGAATTTTCTCAAGCCTCTGCTATATGAAGGCTTCTGAAATTTATTGATTGAGGTGTGGCTTTTAATCTACGGCACCTGAATTCTTATGTACATCTTCTCTGTCATGAAGCCCCTATAGGAGAGACTCATGGTTTCGCTTTACGTGCCAAGCGCTAACTTCACTCTGACGAACTCAACGACACGCATTTTTCGATAAATGTACGGGTCTTCCCGAAATTCGATGTAATTAGGCGTAAAAACCACACTATCACGTGTTCTTTGTATGCAGTGGCGTTAGTTTTCACGAAGAAGCCTATAATCCCGACATATACAGGGCGTCCCAACTATATGACTGATGATATTAAAAAATGAGGAACGGCGTTACACGAAGAAAACCTAGTACATATTGTTTCCAGTAGACTGAAGTAGCCACCACTAATTTTTCCGATAATGAGGTTTAATTATTTAGTAATAATTGTATTGATAACTCGACAATTAAGTACTCACGTAATTATCAAAATGTCAATGAGGCATATGTAGGCATGTTCAAATGACACCTAACTGCGCTCTTTTGAACAACGTACTAATTGCGTGCTTATTTTTTCCAGGTGACAAAGAAAGCCCGCGAAATATGAAAAATAACACGTGAATACGCTTCCACCCGCAAAAGGAAGCAGCGCCATCAAATAAGCTTAGTGCAAGAAACAGCGGTGCCTCTTGTCCGTTGCCAGAGACAGCGTTTCGCACTTTGGCAAGGGCCGGGCGCCAACATGCGTCATAACCTTGCAGGGATTAATTCCACTCGACTGTGCGCCACTATCATTATCCAGATATTACGACCAACGCGATCCACATTTTTTAACACGAAAGTGTTTTATGCCGCGGTCCACCAAGACTTCAGTGACGTATTTCCGTCACGGAAATGACGTCGAAAAAATTTACACGATCAGATGGCAAAGAAAAAAAATTCCGTCAACGGGCATTGAACCCACGACCGCTCGGTCCGCAACATCAGATGCCGGGCACGCTATCCACTGCTCCACGGTCACAAGCTAGTCGCCTTACAAACGCGCCTTTTATATCTACCACTCTCCCGGTCGGTGGGGTGGTGTTGCCCTCTAGGAGCGGTAAAGTAAAGTAATTCGTCAATACTGTGGCCTCCGCGATTAGCACCTGCAACGCGTTACACATCCGTCCCATTCGGCGCGTTTTCAATAGAAGTGCAATTCTGTCAATGCCTCAACACACCGCGGGGTGGCGACCTTAGACCAAGCGTCGTAAAAGCGTCGGACTCGTTCATAACATCACGCTAATCCAAACCAAAAATAGCTCTGCGACGCGTGCCTGCCTCACCTGGCTGTAACTCCGCGTTCCCCGCTCACGCGCTCGCCCTGAGAAAAATCGCGGCACGACGCGCTCTGCATTTCCCTCTAGCCCGGCCGTTGTGTTCATCACATTTTAACATGCCGCGGGATGGCGACCACGTTCTGCGTCCAATATGAGACGCTCTTCTGACTATCACACCTCGTTCTCTGATTACGCTTTGACCGTTAACTACTACAGCTACCACAAGGGTTGGTTTAATAATTTAACGTGGACGTTAGTCGTCGGGATGGAGATGTACCACCAATCATCAAAGTGGGTGCATCTACGTTAAATGGTGCTATAGCTGCCAGACATCAATATACATTGTGCAAACTCTGTTATATCAATGTACAGTAAACATTCAGTTACTTCTGTAAGGGCACGCTTTACTTTCGTGTTATTCCGTTTCCTATGACGGAGGGACCAACCATCTTTTTCCTTTATACTGGCTACCTCACAGTGAGCCTGTCTGAGGGCACAGCTTTCTGATGCGCACAATAGTCTAATCACGTGTCACTTTTCAGATTTCGTGGGCTTTCTTTATCAGCAGGAAAAAATGAGCGGCCAATTAGTAAGTTGCTGAAAATAGCGCAGTTAGATGTCATTTGAGCATGCCTACATATGCCTCTTAGAAATTTTGATAATTAGGTGAGCACTTGTCGAGTTACAAATATAATTATCACTAAATAATTAAACCTCATTAACGAAAAATATAGTAGCGGCTGCTCCAGTGTACTAGGAACAATGCAAACTATGTTTGCTTTACGTAACGCTGTTTCTCTTTTTCAAAAAAACGTTCTGCGTGACAGTTGGGACGCCGTGTATATTGCCGCGAGTGTCTATTTTTGATGTATTCTGGTTTGCACTGCAAAGACGGTTAGCAACGCTCGGCGCAGAACGCGCCGCAGTATTTGAGAAGCTTCTCGGTTGTATAGTAGATCATTTTGTCAATATTGCGCGCAGGATGCGAATAGTCAAGATTATTCCAGAGCTTGCGTGACCACCAGTGATAAGGCTGGAAAGTTCGACGCGTGATGGACTGCGCGTCCCAGCGATGATCAGTTTTATCGACGGCCAATGCTTTGTTCGGCCCAAATAAGGAGTTTCATCTTGGACACGCCGACTGCTGCCTTCGTCGACGTCACGACCCCGCAACAATATATTGTCGGGCATTAGGCAAAGTGCTATAGCCCCTCGTTCGTCCTTGAAGCAGCGCTTTGCTTTTAAGCGGCTTGTGGAATTGTATGTTTTGTGGTTTCACGCTATATACGGGTGCTTCAAAGCCACAACATTGTCAAACGGCGTTAGCTAGCTGCCAGTCCGATTTACTACTAATTTTCTATAAAACCGTGTAGTAACGCCAAGTCTCCGACGCCGCCGATCATACATGTGTCGAGTCTGAAGGGCATTATCCAACAACTTGCAATCATTAAGAATTTTCTTCGCTGCTGCAGAGAAAAACTTTCTCTAAAGGTTCTTCTATTGGTTAAGTTTCATGGTGCATTAATTTTTTTTTTCTGTAACACTGGTTGTTGTACATGCACTTTCACCAATTTGTACACCAAGATGCGGAAAGTTGTTACATCTGCCGTGTAATGTGCTAAATCCTCTTAAGATACTCGAATCGCATTCGAAAGTTAACGCCACCACTCGGAGCATTGATCTATAGGGGCGGCTGATGACTACGCCTGTAGTCATCAGCGGTGACGGCGCTGTTTTTCATCCAGCTCCGAGTTCCTCGGACGGCGTCCAATTCCAATATGGACACGGGCTGGCTCCGAGGTAGCGTACTCTCCACGTGTCCATCGAATAGCCTTTCTGCGAAAGGTAGTTGCAAATCTTGACTTTTTCGTGCCCACTTCGGCTGGCTGCGAAGGTGCGCGTTGTTAATTGCGCCTTTTAATACCGGCGCTGCGCGTGGCTCGTAAAGCGGGCGAGCGAGGGCAGCGCGGCGCATTTCCAATGCATGCGCTCGTTGTATAATACGGCTCGTCTCAGCGCGGCTGGCCCTCGGCCGCGATTTCTCGAGAAGCGCGTTGTTGCTCGCCGCCTTTGTTGGAGCGCGGAGGAGCTGTCGCAAGCGCCCCGACTGCGGAGCGTCCACTTGAGCAGCGCGCTCTGCTCCTAATGATCTCATTGGAAAATCCCGCCAGACGGGTTTCAAGGTTAGATTCCGTTAGCACGGTTACTGCGGTCACGAGAAAGCGCGATATTGTGAAACCGCGTTCTCTGGCCGTGAGCACGTGGGCATCGCGCGCACAGAGGCGCCGATGACAAGTCGCGCCCCAGCCTATATGATGCCCCCCACCGTGGGATGCCCCGCGCTGTTACCACGGCTCTTTATGCTCGGCGGCCACGTTAATGCCTCTGGACGGCAGCTGACACGATCGGCCTCCGGCATGAGCGTGGGCGCATGCGCGCGGCTGCTGCATGGGCACGCGCTCCTGTTCGTCGTGTGCCAAGTGCATGCTCGGGGTAAACCAGCGGGAGACGAGTTGGTCGAACTTTCTCGATCGATAGAGGAAAGTGATTCTGTATAGCCGCGCCCACAAGACTATTCGATGCTTAATACGCTAGGCTTTCTTTTTTATTTCTGCTCTTGATGTATTGGAAGGAGCCTGCACTAAAACACGACGCATTAGAAAGCGGAGGCATATCAACCGAAGAATACAAGATTATTTACCGATTGAAGAGGAGAAACGAATGCTGAAAATACACAGGTGATCTTAGAAAACGACAGAGTATACATATAAAAGATAGTGTCCTGCGGAAAAAAACTAGAAAAAAAGACAAACATGAGCGTATAGATACGGAGCTCCGCGCGCACTAGAATCTTTAGCTATACAAGCTATATCATCTCTGTGTGCGCACATGCGGTATGTATTGTGTAGGTGACAGATAAGGCGCCTTTGTTTTCTTTTAGGCAATACACAGTGTTTCAAAATCGCCTCTCCAAGACAGAAGGATCGAGCTCGTTTACTCCACGCGGTGGATATTATACTTGCCCAATAAATCATCGTACATATTCGACTAAGAGAATGAAATATAAGTAACAAACGTCTTATGTGATTACTTCGCGATGCATATTGGATCTGACGAATTGTGGACGCTGTGTTTGGAAGTTATATCCACTTGTGATGAAATCTGACGATGACGCGGACAGTGATACGCACCATCGTTATAGAATATGTTGCTGTTCCAGTAGCTTTCTTTTTTTTTCGAGATACCTTTCTGTGCATTGAAGCGCAAAAGTGACAAGAAAGCCTATGTATTTTGTCGCACGCTTTGGAATTGAACATCTCGAAACATGCGTCACCCTGAAAATTCGTTCCAAGTGTGATAAGCCTTGCGAATTAACTAGCTAAAATTCGTACATTGCAAAATGCGCCGTACAGTGATCAACCAAAAAAGACAGTTAGTGATGACTGTCCATTAGTCGATTATGTAATTGGTGCCCCGCCACGGTGGTCTAGTGGTTATGGCGCTCGACTGCTGACCCGAAGGTCGCGGGATCGAATCCCGGCCGCGTAGGCTGCATTTTCGATGGAGGCGAAAATGTTTGAGGCCCGTGTACTTAGATTTAGGTGCACGTTAAAGAACCCCAGGTGGTCGAAATTTCCGGAGCCCTCCACTACGGCGTCTCTCATAATCATATCGTGGTTTTGGGACGTTAAACCCCAGATATTATTATATTATGTAATTGGAGTTATAGCGCCAGCAGTGTCCGCTGCTTAGAGTAATCGCGAGCTCAAGGACTATAATGTCACGAGCAGTGTCTTAAAAATTGCGCATTGTGTGAAGAAAAAACAAACGCCCGCAAATTGCATATGCACGATGCTGTAATGTTTTTCTTTTTTCGGGGATGATTTCAGCAAGCCCGTCAGCCAGAAAACGCACGACACAATGACCTATCACGGAATTTGATTTCTTCCTCATTCGGCACCGTCAACTGGTTCATCATTGCAACGACGATCCCCAGATACTCGCAATTAATCCACTTGAAATACACAGCATCTGCTCATCAGTGCGAACCGACTCTCCATAGGACGTCGATTACGCGCACTAACGCATGCCACTCTTGCGGTCGCATATGTGACTCAATGCGTCGATAAAACGCCAAAGGAAGGGTGCCCCACTGGCCCTCAAAATGTGTCACTTAAATCTTCCGCACGGTAGCGTTGAAGGAAAGGGGTCGATCCGGCTGCCTGACATTGGATACCGAGGGCTCGGCGCAGCGCCTGCGCCGCGGAACGCACCCCACCCCTTCCCCACCGCCTTCCAGAAAGAGAGAGAGAGAGAAAAACGCGCTAATCCGTCGCGCGCGCGCGCCGCAGACGGCGCCCTGCGCGGCGTGCGTTCGACGGCGCCGCTGTGATGCAGGGGGGGACCAATTTGCATACGTTAGGCGAGCCGCTCGACGTATGCGCCCTGAAGCGGCGCCGCTGATTTACGATCACACCGGCCGCTCCATAAACGTCCGGCCGTGGCTTTTGTTGGTCGGGACCCTCCTCCTTCCTCAGGCGTTACACACAATATACAACGACAGCGCCCGGCGCACGACGCAAACGGGACCGCAAGAAAAGCGCTCAGTCGACGCGAGTAAAATACGCCCTCGAGGAACATCGCTATAAATTCTAGCGCCGCTTTGTTTCAAATTCGACCGCGTGATTTACCGAGGACGGTGTCGTGTTTTGGCGGACCGCGGCCCCTTTTGAGCTCCGCCGGACGAGGCAACGGCGGCATGTGCGCCGCGGCGCCGCTGCGACTGCGTTGGTCACTCGCATGAAGGGACTGGACGCTCGCTCTTGCTCGTATTCAGCGCGACTCGAGCGATGACGGCGCATTTTTCTCGTTTCTTTTTTTCTTCTTTTTTTTGTGCCTTCTTCGTTAATATCCCGTGGGTTCATACGCGCACGGATGTCTCTCGGGCGATATGGAAGCGTAAAAAATAGGCTCCATGCGGTCGCACAGAACGTAATAATACTAAAGCAACGAAATCAAGAAAGGAACAAATAATGCCAAGGTCCCCAAGCAATTTAGTCTGTTCTCCATGGCGTTTTAGTTTACTTTTGTTGTTATTATTATTATTATTATTATTATTATTATTATTATTATTATTATTATTATTATTATTATTATTATTATTATTATTATTATTATTATTATTATTATTATTATTGTGAAGGAAAGAAGAAACCAGCCTCGTTTGGAGCTATGAAAGCATCGACCATATCTGTAGCTCAACGGCCAAAGGCCATTTTTGTTGCGAAGCTGAGCCCGGACACCACTGCCGCTGACATCAAAAAGCATATTGCTTCATTGGATCTGTCTCCCATCTCCTGTCGGCGACTTAAAACAAAATTTCAGTCCTATTCTTCGTTCTACATCGAAGTCGACGAGGAAACACTACAACGCCTGAATGACCCTTCGATGTGGCCGCTCGGATGCCTCTTCAAGCCATTTCGTGGGGAGCTGCGCGATGAGCTGGTGACTGGAATCGAAAGTTCCGTGTAACGCAGACACATTCTACCAAAATGCTCGTGGTCTGCGCACCAAGACACTCGAGTTTTTCTCTAACGTTATTTCGTCTTCTATTCCTATTATTGCTATTTCTCAAACCTGGCTAGGCAGTGAAATTCCCTCGTCTGACTTTTTTCTCCCGACGTACACCACCTTCCGCAATAACCGAGATTTCAGTGAAACCAAACAGAAAGGCGGTGGCGTGCTGATTGCCATTGACAATTCACTGAAATCCGTTAGACGGAAAAACCTTGAAACTATCGAAGAATCGATCTGGTTTGAAACCAACCTTGAGCGCCGTGCAAAATTGTTGATTGGATGTTTCTATTTACCACCCAGCATTTCGCCTGCCTCGTTTCATGATGTCATGTTTTCCATTGAACTTGTGATATCTTCTCATAGTGGGTATACAGAATTTTTATTCCTCGGGATTTCAATGCACCTGGAATTGACTGAAACACGCTTACCTTTTCTCATTACAATCATTTCACAGAAAAAAAGTGCAGCCTGCTCTTGGACTTTCTGGCGTTTAATTCCCTACTTCAACATAACTCAGTCGTCAATTCCAGTGGCAACGTCTTAGACCTCTGTGTGTCAAACGATCAACCCGTCTCTCCGACATCTCTCTTGACCGTCCTGACAAATTCCACCCCCCACTTAACGTAAGATTATTTGCATCAGCCGAAACGACGAGCTACAACAGTTACATAAACAAATCTTCAAGATTTGCTTTCAAGCAAGGTGATTACACGGGCCTCTATCATTACTTGTCCGCCGTCGTCACAGGTTACGGACAAACCAAATGTTGATGACCAGATTGATCAGTTTGCGGAGCTTGTATTAAGCAGCATGCGTAATTTTATTCCCCAGTATACACCTAAACAAGGTAAATATCCGCACTGGTTCCCATCTGAACTCATCAGTGCACTGAAGCATGAAGATCACGCACACTGGAAATCTAAATGTTCTCCATCCAGCGAGTGGAAAGAAGAGTTCAGCTTTTAGATGCGAAGCATCTTATAGCGGAGTTCAAACCGGTGGTGGTGGTGGTGTGCGGCGTGACCACCCTTACTGCGCATGCGCATACCCTATCCACACACCTCCTCTCCACTCCTCCTCTCCACTTCACCTTTCCCCTCCCCTCTCCACTTCACCTCTCCACTTCTCTCTACCATTTCCCCTCTCCTCTTCCCCTCTCCTCTACCCCTCCCCCACTTTTCCTCTGAAACGCGGGCTAGACATGCCGAAATTTTCTCCTGCGCAACGTCGCGATGAGCACCAGCGCATGCGCGTCCCCTCCCCCTCTCTCTCCTCTCCTACGCTGCCCCCCTCTCGCACGCCTGTCGACCGCGTTCCCCGCTCGCCCTGTGAGAATTATAATAATAATATCTGGGGTTTAACGCCCTGTGAGAATTAACGGCCAGGCTAGAGGGAAGACAAGACGCGCGTAGCGTTCCTCTTCGCGTTCCACGACGCGAGGTCGGTAGCATGCCCAACGAACGCCAACTGAACGCGATCGTGCAAGTGCTCCGGCTTCGCATCGCCTCATGGTCACCTTTAGAGGGAAATGGTGTAATTTTTTTCGAACTCTCTCTAAACGCCTATATAAGCGGGACCTTAGTTCGTACATAGAATTCTTAGAAAACAACGCCTCTGACAGGCCGGCTGAGTTTTGGAAGAATGTACGTAAACGGTCTAGCAAAAGGGGAGAGTCTACTGGACTCAAATGGGGTAGAAGTGCATGCCGTCGCTGACTCTTTTGTCATGCATTTCTCATCCGTTTATAAGGCCTCATTCTCTATAGCACTGATATCGGACAACAGCCCAAGGAAGTTAGCACATCCAGTGCTTTGTCGCTGGATGAAAATCTTATCTGCGAATGCATTAAGCACTTAAAACCATCCTTATCATGTGGCCCAGATGGAATCCCCTCCACCATATACTAAAAGCTTATGGTAGTATATTTGTCCCAGTACTGACTACGATATTTAATAGCTGTCTGGACAGTTCCACATTTCCTAGCATGTGGAAAACTGCTCGTGTTTTTCAAGTATTTAAGGCGGGCTCTAAAACAGATGTTTCTAACTATCGCCCGATTTCTCTGCTATGTGTCACATTAAAAATCTTTGAGCTGGCTCTTTACAACATATTGTCTTTTGGTTTGAAAAACTCATTGATTCCTAATCAACATGGTTTTCTCGCTGGCCGCTCAACTACCACAAATCTTGCTAGTTTCATGACGCAGATCTCCACACATATTTCTCAGAGAGGACAGGGTGACGTAATCTACTGGAACCTGAGCAAGGCTTTTGACGTAGTCAGCCACTCACTGATTATGGTTAAACTTGCGCACTTTGGCGTTGACTTGTCGGTTGTGAATCTCCTGCACAATCTCTTTTTATGTTGCCGTAAATGGCCAAACGTCTTCTTTGTATAAAGTGAGTAGTGGGGTCCCTCAAGGGTCGGTATTACGCCCGCTCCTATTTTTAATTTACGTTAATGATGTTTCTTTTGCTATTCGTAATTCTTCTTTCCTCTTGTATGCCGATGAGATCAAGGTATTTAGGGAAATTCATTCAGTTAACGACTGTCGCTTGCTGCAGTCGGATTTGTGTTCTTTTTCCGAATGGTGCAATAGCAATAACCTTTCTCTGAATATCTCAAAGACAGAAAATTCATGTGTGTCACTCGCAAAACATCTAGCGTGTCATTTCAATACTCTCTCAAATCTGTGTCGTTATGTAAGGTTTGTGAGTTCAGTGATCTTGGTGTTGTTGTTAATAGCGCGTTAAGCTTTTCTGCTCACGTTAAACGTGCTGCTATGCAGGGCTTCCGTTCTCTCGGATGTGTTTGCAGAATATCTCGAGAATTCAGTTCTCCTATAGCCCTCCACAAATTGTACACTGCAATCTGTCTTCCACAACTTCAGTACGCGTCCGTGATCTGGAATGGCATTGCCCAATCCAGCGGCAACACCACTGAACGAGTCCAGAAAAAATTCCTCAGCATATATAACCATCGCATCGCTAGAAATGACTGTACATCTCGTTCAATTGTTGCTGGATTATTATCATTGCCATCAGTTCACTGCCGGCTATAGTGAACTAGAACATGTATCCTAGTGGTGCGAACGGAGGAGCCTGGCAATGCAGCGGCTGAAACCGAACGCGTCGCCTCGCCGCAAGGATCGCGGCTGCACTTTTTTCGCTCCGATGCGTTCGCCTATAGTGGACTAACTATGCGTTGCTCTTTTTGTTGCCACCCCGCAGTTATTATTATTTTTTTTGACAAGCGTCTAGTGCTGACAGCACTGCTTGGCGCCACCGTTGAAGAACGGTGAGACGCCGTGAGCTGGTGTATCACTGGCGTCTGAAATATGGTCGCTGCGCCTTAGTCGAAGCAGCTGTAGTGAAATATAAAGAAAAGTATAAGAGTGTAATAATAAATTATAACGATTCCAGTTCACTACAGACGCCGCTTAGACACCGCAGTTGTACGTCCTCACGCGAAATCGCTTTAATTTTTCTTTCTTCTAATGTGTTGACCTGCAAGTAATAAGGACGAAAATTATCATCCCCAGCGTATGGTCCACTGTTCCATCTCACGCACTCGCTGCGTGCAAGTTGCTTAAAATTAGAATGAAATTATTCTCAATCGCTGGTACAGTTACATGTGTAAGTTGTTTCAACCTCCTGAAACAGCCGAGTACGATATTCCTTGGAAGTTAGTGGAAACGAACCGCATACACGTTCTCTGTTAAACGCGTTACACAGTTTTATTTGGGCATCCGCAGCAGCTCTGCGGACGCAGCCTGCCAGCCATTACCTATGACAGGCTGTGTCCACATATATGTAGCGGGCGCTCAACTAAAACTGTCTATTAATGCACGGCACCGCTACAACGACGCGGAACGCGGAGAAATGCACGCAAGAAACGCGCGCAAGCGCCTACAGCAGAAGGGGCGGAGCGACAAGAAAAAGTTGCACTGGCGCCACCTGGATTTTTCTTCGCCAAGAGGAACGCCTGAACCTTCCCGTTCGAGCCACTAGGAAGCTGGTTCTAGTTCACTATACTGCCGACGAAATCGTTCCGATCTGTTATTAGGAGCTGGCTCTCCAGGTTCTTAAGCTGGGGCAAAGTCCCGCGCCGTAAGCGTAGCCTTAGTTCCAGAGGCGACCACTACAGGCGCAGCTCGCGCGAAAGAGAAGTCTTCTTCCTCTTGTTCTTCGAGAGCCTTGATGATGATAACGCAGGCAAAACCACATATAGCATAGTCAACTGTAGCATGCGGCGCTCGCTCCACTCCGGCAGTGCGTTTCGATACTGATAACATGAAAGAAGACAAAGCGGCGGAGCGGAGGGCTCGCAAGGCAGCAGCATCGCGGACTCGCCGCCAAGATCCTGCGGTGAGAGCTCGCGCGGCCGCAGGGAGACGTCAGCGTCGTGCGGACCCCGAGATACAAGCCCGCGAAGCCGAAGCAGCGCGGAAGCGGCGGCAAGAGAACCTCAAAGAGGTACGGGCGCGGGATGCAGCGGCCAAGCGCCGAAAGCGGGCGCTACCTGAAGTTGGTGGCGCCGACGCGCGCTTCAAGCGCGATTTCTTCGACCACACGTTCGGCCACAGCTGCAAGGTTTGCGACCGCTTGTGGTTCGACAACAACCGGACCACAATCGCTACTATAACAACGTGTGACGTCTTTATATGACAGTAGAGGAATTGTACGCAGCATTCACGGTTTACCCGATTATCTCCGAGCCAGCTCCTCAATCATCATTCACTTCGTGGATATGGCGTGATTTTTTTTTTACAAGCTAGTTCACGGTATCATGTCCTGCCCTGTACTTCTCAATTGTGTTAATTTTCGAATTCCGCGTAAGTTAACCAGAAAGAATAGACCATTTCATGTACCCGCCGGCTTCTTCCAACACTCTACCGTTCACAGAATACAAAATCTCTATAATGTTAATTTTCTTGAACTTGACGTTTTTCATAGTCTACAGTCATTGTTTTTATCGAGCTTTGCGCTGTCTTGGCATAGTACGGCACAAGGTATAAAGTCTTCCCTTCTCCGTCTTTCCGCATAGTTGTATATATGCTATATTGTTTTTCATTCTCCTTCAATATTTCTCGTGTTGTCTTATTTTACTCCTCCCCTTTTGGAATCATTTCTTCTTGTCTACAAGCTTTTGCTCTTTTTATTTGTATTTTCTTCTGAAAACTGTCTGGAATGTATTGTTTATATTTTCTTGCTATATTTTTTCGTGCACCTGCACAAAGACCTTACGGTTGTTCCTGGGCACGTTAAATAAACGATTGATTATTATTATTATTATTATTATTATTATTATTATTATTATTATTATTATTATTATTATTATTATTATTATTATTATTATTATTGGCAGTAGCAGTAGTAGTAGTACTAGTAGTAAGACGAAGAAAATTCGGAAGGCCCTGCATACAGTGTTGGTTACCCCACAGCCTCATACTTTATAAGCCAGGTAACAAGCATCTAAGTATTGTGAATTTCAATGCTTCGTACCTATACTGTACACAACAAAAGTAGAGAGAGAGAGAACGAGAGAGAGAGAGAGAGAGAGAGGCGAGGAGAACGAAAAACGGGGAGGTCAACCTGATGCGTGTCCGGTTTGCTACCCTACACACGGGGAAGCGGACAGTACTACACAGATGGAGGAGGAGGAGCTACCTTTATTGAAAATAAAAGGAACGCAACACGGTTGGTTTTGCTGCTTGCAGCTGGGAGATGCGATCAGTCCCGGTCTCGTGCGCCTCTTGCTGCCTCCCAGGCTCGCCACACAAGCTGCTGCTGCTGCTGGTCCCTCGGGTCTGAGCTGGACGACCAGGTGTGAAACACCGACCCTGAAGTGTACGGAAAGAATTATACTCCTAGGAGTAGTACAGAGTTGATTGAATATACTAAAAACTACAGAATAGCACCACGGAACAGTCGTCGGTATATACGTAATGAGTAGTGGTGATAGTGAGCGACATAACTGAAGCTGAAGATGTTATGTTGCTAGAATGTGCTACGGCTGAATCCCCCTCATCTGACACGAGGGCTTTTATAACCGATGATTACGACTGAAGTGACATCAAGGTAAATAAGGCAAACGAGTAGTTCGCCCATTCATCCGGACTTATCAACAAAGCCTAGATTCACTGAGAACGGTGGAGTCGTGGATATGTAGAACCGATGGAGACAAACAATATTGCCTCGAATGCAGCAAACTTGACTGTCTTCATCGATTTGATGGCAATTAAGCACAACAAAAAGTCAGGTAGGTATAGCTTGTCAAGAGGAATACATGCATGCAGTGACCGTTAACACACAAAGTCGGGAACAATGAGAAGCGCGTGCGTATTTTCCGATAACTACGCTCGCCAGGACGTGTGCCGGAAGAAAGAAGCCGCGACGTGTGCAAATACATCATGTAAAATACACTTCTGAGAGTTTTCGTAATCTAACAATGGTATGAATGACAACTGCTAACATGTACTTCTGCGCAGATCGATAATTTCTATTTCTGCTATATTTCATCTGTACAATGTACCTTTTTGTAGGTGCGTATTAATCTGGAAATATTCACCTATATTAAATAAGGATTTCCTAGCTAAGAGGGTACACGCCTTCACGCCTCCCTGGCGTCTCCTGGTTTGGATGAATCTTCCGTCGGTCGCTGCAAATAGTTTGCAGATAGCCGTGCCGCAACTCGGTTCCCCGCGGGCTTTGGGTGAGACACGCGGTCGTCGACTCGACTCGTTCGGCGCAATTGAGAACCCGAAGCCCATGTTCGATGGTTCAGGCGCGTGCCTGTTTCAGGTGCGAGGCGTGGCGCAGCAGCCGGGGTCAGGGCGAATGCGTCAGGCTTAAGGCCACGGTGGCCTCGGCATCGCGTTCTGGCTGGCACGAGCCTCTCTGTCACTGGGGAGCTCGCGGTGGGCGTCATATCAAGTCGAAAGCGGCGCGCCTCGGTCGTCGAAGTCGCTGCCGCAACTCGACGGGTGGGTCGTGCAGCCGTAGGCGAAGAACGCGTCGCACGCATTCCTCCGCGGATCAAGCACTGGAAGCCGTGGCGTCACTCTATATAGCGTGGCCGACCTGCCGGTTTCCCAGCTGCAATCGGAAGCCAGCGCTACATAAGACTCGATACAGAACCTTCGGCAGAGAGCTAGAAGAGCGAACGGTTTGCGCTGGGGCATCGCAGGTAGCTCTGCTGATGCTCTCATCGCGCCGAAAGCGGCTTCTGCTCTTGATGTAAGCCGTATTTCTCTCAAAACACAGGTAGCGAACATTCATGTTTTTTTCCGTCTCACGCGATATCACCAAATACGTGACAAATATCGGGGACGGCGCAGAAGGCCCTTGCAAGCATTGAGACATGGTAGCCAGCCACATGCGTGTTTCCTTTACTCCAGCGAAACGACGCCAGGCGGCACGGCCAGTTGGCAGCGGCTCGCGCACCGGATGCTATACGGCGCGCACCGCGAGCAGCGTCGGCATCACTCAGCGGCGAAGACGTGCCTGCACGCAGCGGACAATTAAGGGACGCTATAGTGGCCCGCTGCTCGGCACCCTCGCCACCGCGTTGGTCGCCGCTTGGCGCACTTGGCACAAACAGAGCGCGGCCACTCTCCCCGGCGTAACAATTACGCTCCGGTGGGGGAAAAAGCGTTCCACCGGCCGAAAACAGCAACGACCTTTGCTCGCAGACTGCAGCGAATGTCTCTTCGCGTGGAAGCTGTTCAACTTGGCTTCTCCCGTTGCTTCGTTTGCCTGATTATACGGCTGCACTGAGCGCCGGAAACCGATTAGCGAGAGCTTGCCAATGCGTGGGGGGGCTGGAAGGAGAAAAGTCTCGAATTTACGCAACGAAACTCTGTGGCCAGGCCGAGTTCAGTTCTTCCTTCTCCTGGCTTCTCTTCTGTTTGCCCCGATGTGCCGTTCTCTCTTCGCTTCCGTCTGCGTAAACCGTGTGCTGGAAAAACACGCACCGCCGCTGCTGCGCGCTTGTTCCTGTGGTCAAGCGCGGCGTGCGTGTACTGGCTTACATCTCAATTCATGGCGACGCGCGCGTACACGACAGCTCGTGGAGAATGGAAGCCTGCAAGGCCTTCTGTCAAACTCGTGCCAACCACGCCGCGATAAGAAGGACGCAGCGTGTACTACGAACAGTGAGAGCCTATACTCCTAGGTTGAGGCTGTACTATGCATTCGCAAAGAAACAGAATGGACAAGCAGGAAAGGGCGCAAAGAAGGTGCCAGCATAGAGTCAGCGCGGGAGTTCAGTCAATCACGCATAGTTTGAATCTTTCTCCGCGGTGTTTAAACGCACAGCAACCGAAAGAATGACGCAATTTTTTGTGTTTTATTATTTTTTTCGGCAAATTGGCTGCACTGGCTGATCATTAAAGTAACGCCATTCTTACATTTCTCCCCTAATGTCTGCTGATGACCATGCGAGGTTTCTATATCTACAACGAGCACGCCGAAAACCATTCAGAGTGTCTGCTGCTCTTTCATTCACTTTGTTGCCAATGTCCATGGGAGAATGAAATCGAGGGCTTTTCGCATTTACAGCTTTGATATCTGTAATGACCTTAGTCGCGGATGCTGTCAGTGGCCTACGTAGGGGACTGTTTCTTTAACGTTACTAAGCGCTCCCGCGATAGCTGTGGTACGTTTGACGAAACTTTAACCAGGTCACAAATCAAAACACGCTTTGCTGCACGGGAGATAAACATTCTGCCATGAAATTTATCCCGCAGCTTGCAAAACGACGTCCGCAAGTTCGCACAATCGACTCAAGAACCAACAGCGCAGCGCGTTCCTCCGCATCAAAGTGATTTGTGCAGCACTCGCTGGCCTCTTCGCCGTCATCACCGCTTGGCGATGGTTTTTATAGACTAAGCCGAAGCCAAGACTCAAAAAGCGAGAACACATACTACTGGCTGTGTAATTTAGGACTTAGAGACATGGTGGATTGTCTTGTAATTTAGTTGTCCGCTGTTTTTCGTATACATCCTCACAACACAAGTGTAATACACACCGAGCACTGTGCCTTTACGTTTGTCCACATCGCACTAATAACAAAAAAAAAGACAGAGAGAATTGATTAATTGGCTATGTATTAATGACGTAATTCTTCACCAGCAACATGGATAAGAAATATTGCATTGCAAACAGATATCAATGAAAAGGGCCGAATAGGTGCTAAATGTTTATAAGAAACTGAGCGCAAGAAAATACAGAATGCTGACATTGCTGTCTGCGCAACTGGATGATATCGGGGCTCGCGTAGGGTACTGACTGTTTCTTTACATCCTAAGAGCCGCCTTCACCTTAATTTACCCGTGCGTATGCGTTCCGCATAGGGATAGCCGACACCGCCGCCTGTAAACAGTGCGCCGACGAAGAAACAATTCGACATGTTCTGTGCGACTGTCCGGGGTATAGCACCCAGAGACAATGTCTTTGTCATACTTTCAACAAGTTAGACGACCAGCCTCTATCAGAAGAAAGACTACTACGACATCGTCCTGACATAACGTCGCAGAAGAAGGCCTTACAAGCGCTACTAGGCTTCCTGTGATCTACTGGCCTGTCAGAACGCCTCTGAGTGCAACGTGTGTGTGTGTGTGTGTGTGTGTGTGTGTGTGTGTGTGTGTGTGTGTGTGTGTGTGTGTGTGTGTGTGTGTGTGTGTGTGTGTGTGTGTGCGTGCGTGTGTGTGTGTGTGTTTGTGTGTGCGCGCGTGTGATTTCCTTATTATTTATTTTATCTCTCTCTTTCAACTCGCTGTTCCCCAACTCCCCAACCCCAGTGCAGCGTAGCATACCGGATACTACCTTCTGGTTCACATCCCTGCTTTCCACTTTCTCTCTCTTGATTTACGACATGCTTCTGAAACTATTTCTTTTCTTTTGAAGTGAAGTGAAGCTTATTTTCCTTTTTACTACGAAGGAGGAAGCCGGAGTTAAAGGCTGAAAGGCCTGACGAACGTCTCGGCTTCCCTGTAGTTTCACACCATTTAACAGATGACGGAAGATACAACAACACCAACACACCATCTCAGGTGCACTTGCAAAGTGTCAGGCAGGACCGTTTGGCTGCCCTACACGAAGGATCGGGGAAGGAGACTAGAAAGATGAAATTACAAAAAACAAAAAACATACCTCCGCACTACGTAAAACAAGTCCAGTTGTTATCTGCAATCCAGATTACGGCCTTCCCTGGTTCATGGCACTATGCAAAACAAAAGTCAGAATCCTTGTTATCTGCAGTCCAAATTGCAGCATTCGCTGATTCATAGGCCATCAATCACACGACCCCCCATTTAAATGAAAAAAAAAAAAGCTCCTCTTTTCTATATTCTGCATGTGATGACATGCGCATATGCGCTTGTAAAAGTTGGGCGTGCGCGTAACGAAGAGTTGCTGACGGTAGAAGAAGCAGCACAGAACTACAGTGAAACCAAACCAATTCTTCTTCAGCAGAGTGCACTGGGGGGGGGGGGGGGAGAACCGCCACCTGCATCGTGTTTGGTCAGCGTCCGCGCGAGCGGCCAGTCTACTTGTCGTCGCCTCAGCCGAAACCTCCATCGCTCGCTGCGGTCACCGAGGGCAACAGCGTAAACGCAGCTCGGACAGGCATGACCCAGGCCGCCGAATCGTGGCCATTCGGCCACAGATGCAGGTGCCAATCACGGCCACGAAAAACCTCGGCGCGCGCGCCCAACGCGAGCAAACACGACCTCGTATGTGCGTTCTGCAAAAGACGATCCAGTTCTAAAAGGCCGCCTCGCCACGTCTTCTGCCCGAGAGTGGCAGCGCCAGTCTTCGCTCCTCCGCTCTGTTTGCTTTTGTGTCTCGACGAGCACCTGCCGCGCTGCTTCGTGGCCCAGATTTTCCTCCGGCCCAGAGAAAAAAAAAAGCATAAACTGCTGACCTTCACAATTGCGTAATGCGCGCGCGTGCACCAGATCACAGTGCCTGATTAACGACGAACAAAGCAACAACGGCGCTCTTCGAGGCGGCTCTCTTTTTTTATTTCCCCCTCCACCGGAAGGCGAACGCGTTTCCCTTTTCTGTTTTTAGTTTCCTACTTCTTTGTTTTCCTCTTGCTAGTGCCTCCCGTAGTCGTTTGACTCGGCGAACTCGCGCGCAGGTAATGTGCGTGCAGCAGTTTCCATGAGGACAGCGCTGTCCGTTGTGTCGTACTTGTAAGGAAGCCATCGCACACGTTTTGTGAAAGTTGGAGGGACGATGTTCATTCCGTTGAAAGTTCTGCTTGCTCGATGACTCAGATTATAGGTACATTTAAAAAAAGAAAAGATATGTAGGAAACCTGTGGCAATGTTTTTGTTACAATAGTTATTGGTTTTACAGTAAACAAATCTTTTAAAAATCTCCTTCGGCGGATGACAGAGTTATCATTTTTAGCCGGATTTCTCGAACAAGTAGATACTACATACACAAGAAATCGAAATGACTAACTGACTAAATAACAAAAATTTGCTCGTGCCAGTAAACTCAGGGGCGCAGGTTGCATTTTACAATTTCAAGTGGGCAAGTTTTCCAAGTCTCACCCAATTGGAGAGCAAAAGTCGCTCTAAAATGTAACTGTGTTCTTTTCTTTTCTTTTTTTTTTAACTTTCAACAAAACGCTTTCTTTAGGCATCGCAAGACAGCAATAACTTGGATTGCTGAGCGGATATTTCGAAACCGGTACGTGTCATCCCCACAATTAGTTCCAGGTGGATATGCCTCTTATAGTGAACTCAAAGGCTACAATTCGTAAATTATAAACGTACCTCGAATATACAAACAGTGAATTGGTTACTGTTTTGCAGTTAAAGATCGACTGCGGAATTTGATTTCTCGTGCAAATGATGTTTGCAATGTTTGTGCGATTTCGCACCATATACAAGAAGCGACAGCTGCAGAAACATCGCGCAGAAGGACACGTGGCAATAAAATAACCCTATAGTTGAGGATGAGTACCACATAGCTTGACGTAACGCCGGAATCACACCCCACACAAGAAGGCCATTCTGATTATTCAGGCACGCCGAAGTGGATGACTTCTGATCGATTTCGGCCAGACTGGAGTTCTTAACATGTACTTACACCTAAGAACACGCACTTTTTTAACACGAAAGTGTTTTATGCCGGGCTCCACGACGGCTCCACTGACGTATTTCCGTCACGGATATGACGTTGTAAAATATAAAGACTAACACATGGCAAAGAAACTAGAAGAACTAGTTTCGTCACCGGGAGTCGAACTGGCGACCCCTCGCTCCGCAGCGCGAAACAATGCGGCCACAGTTGGCACGTTCTTTGCCATGCTAACGGCGAGCTATTTATATACACCATATGCCGGTGGCAGCGTGTTTTCGCTATCAGCGTGTTTTCACTATCACTAGCGAGATGGCGCGAAGGGCTCGAATAGCGTAGAAGAGCGCACTTTAAAGGTGCGTGGTCGCTCGTGCGCGCGCTTATCTCGTTATAGCGGTGGTTTGTACGTCTTGTGCTCTCACCGCAAATTGGCGTTGAAGTTACAGAGAGCACGAAGGTCACTTACTGCAGCGGCCGCTTTTGCGAAAGGAGCGCGCTGCTCACACAGAAATAAGATACAAGTGTGACAGTTAATTCGCGCTCATCCTGTGCATGTTCGTTCCGTGCGTCCTTTCTGCTTGAGCAGCGCGTTGCAAGTTTCGAGCTGCTTGCCGTTCTCCGCGTGACATTACAATTTGTTGCTACAGCATTCATTCCTTCGCCCTTGGGGTGAAAGAATGCACAACAAACGCTCAACTACGTCTGTGAAGACACGTTTCACTTTCGTGTTATACCGATTCCTATGACAGAGGGATCAGCCATGTTTTTACATTATTTCGCCCCCATCGAAATGCAAAAAAAAAAAAAAGCGTACTTTGGTATGAGCTATTGGCTAAGCACTCTATACGTAACACCAGGGTAGATAAATTCGACACTTCTTCGAGTTTCTTAACTTGTACACCACACACTGGGGAAGCAAATACCTCAGGGCCTATGTGTTACGTCAAAGCGATTCATATGCTGGAAATTTTGCGCGAACATGACTCGAGGGCGCACCCGGTAAGCTCTTATAGAGTGTGTCGATACGGAACAGAATAACAGCGAGATTTAGATGCTGCTTAATTATTCCTGGCATGGCTTGCCTGGTGGCCGCGCTTATAGAATGCGCTGCTTGAGGTGAGAATTATCAGAAAATGAAATCGTGTGCAGAGTGAAGATCGCAGACACACAACCTACACGACACACACCACAACAGGTGACACACAAACTAACTAAAGAACATTGACACATTAACCTTTGCTGTAGCCTGTAGGATACAGGTATAGCAAGAGAAGGAACTTGAACGCTGGCATCAACGACTGAGTGAGCAACGAGACATTAGTGTTGTTGTGACATTAAGAAGTATACTTTATTCCGCGGGTTATATCTTTTGCGTTCAATACGATGTAATTGATGCTTATTGCGCAGAATATGGGATTCATTAGATTGCCTCCGAGCTAAACACCTTCTCCTTTTCTTACTCAATAGTGACATGAAAAAAAAAGAAATAGAAAGACGGGAGCAGGGCCGGACTCTCGAGCCCGATAAAGTACTCGTAGGAAAGAAAGAAGAATACGATGAATATAGAGGGGCTAGACTTTTGTTGTCGGTTACAGCCGCGTGAAGCCAACAGAGGATGAAGATGAGGAAACAAGAGAAGTTTTTTTTTCTTTTATGTAAGGCGCAAGTCCCGTATAATAAATAATGAGAATGGAGATGAAAGCGGGCAAAAAGACAACTCGTTGGGTGCCTTCTCGCTCTGGAGGCTGCTAACTTTCATGCGTTATGGGAAGCTGCGAGTTCACTCAAATTACACGGTCGCTTGCGTAGCTTTTAGCATGCAAGGAGAGAGTGAGAGAGAAAGGAATTAAGAAACAGAGAAACATGATGGACCGTGCTGTATCGCTGATGAAATAGTAACTATCTTCTTGAGAAACGTTGAACCTACACGTACTTTCACAGTCGGGTCAAGATCAACGATCTGGAAAGAACTCGGTCTGGTGTATTTATATATTGAAATACGTCGATCATGTAATCAGGAGCAACGCTCTAGGTCCTGGATGGGATAGACTTCGGACTTCAGCTGAAGTTCATCTCTCCTGGTTTCTACGATTCCCTAATTTTCGGTTCTATGTTGAATATCAGCTCTTTATTCGCCGCTTATCTAATCTCGCCTTATAAAAGACGGAGATTATGTTTGCGTAATATCGTAGCCAGCATAAACAATAGCATGACAAATATGATTCCTGGCCGCCTCGTGGTCATCAGATAAACGATATTATCCAAAACGTGCGCAGCGACAAACGCAGGCAATTCCTTTTTCTACATGTGCGTCAACACGGTGCTTGATTTCACGAATACAAGAGTGAACGAAGGTAATCGGGGGGTGATTGGCGCGGTAGTTCAGTGGCTACATGCTGCTGAACGCGAGGTCGCTGGTTCGACCCCGGTATTCTGATGGGGGGCAGGAAAAAGAAAAACAGCAATTGTGTGCCTGTGCTTTATATGCCCATAAGATAACGCCAAATCGTCAAAATTAACGAGTCCTTCACTATATACGGCGTCCTTCATAACGTATTGTGCAGTTTCTAGATAATAAGACCACATTCCTGTTGTTATTATTGTCATAGGGAAGGTTATTTGTGCTATCGCCGCTTGTGCACAACGTGACGCCATATCTCTTCGCTCTAATCGTGGTAAGGTCATGCTTAAAGTTCGACTCAGATTAATGTGTTGTACTACATGATCTGCGCTGCCAGGTCTCAGGTCCTTGCATCTCGAGATGTGGCACGGGGGAGACGTTAAGTATGCATTACGGGCGCCCACGACGAAGCAAATGCCCCGGTGTGATTACACTTATTAGAGCTTTCTTTCTCTGGGAAAATCGTCCTTAATTTGGCGATTTGCAATTTGACGGCGACTTTAATTCACTGGCTTCCCTAGTGCGTCCTTGAGAGCCGTTCATCCTGGCAGCCTTTCAGATGCACCGTCAATCGAGGACTCCCGCGGACATTTGTTCTCCGTGGAGCACCCAGCTTTTTAAGTCTGTTTTTGCCCATTGCTCTAGTGCCAAGTTCACACAAGTACCTCGTTCACGGTCAGTTGAGTCGTTTTCTTCTTGGCCCGGGTGACGGCCACCGACGCGTGTGTACTCTGCACGGGTTGGCCACGGCCTTCACCGCGGCGCCTCGGTCCGCGTTTTTGTTCCCCGTGCGCTAGATGAGAACGAGTGTTTGCACGCGGGCGCGAACTGCCCACCGCGCTCGGCGTGTTTGCAGCGCGGCTCAGCGGCCGCCCAGCAGCGGTGATGCGAGCGTGCTAAAAGTAGAAGCGCGGCGCTGTTCTTTTTTTTTTTTTCCTTCTATGTTTTGTCCGCCTCGATGAAATTCCAATCGGTTCGTTTCGTGGCCGGCCGAGGTCAATCGGACGAGAGGCGCGCGTTCGCCCAGAACCGCCCGCGCCGTAATCAACGCTGGAGGAAAACAAACCGCGCGCCAAGCTCGAGCGTTTTCTTGATTGGGCTCGAAAGTCCCGTTGTGAAACTTGGCACAGTCCGCCACCGGCGCTCTCTTTCTTGCACACAACAAGTCTAAGACGCCTCTCATCCAAGGACTCGCGCGTTCTCTGTTTGCTCTTTAGGCAGCCCCCGTCATTTGCTTCTCGCATCGGACTAAGGTGGTGGCAACTGCGTCGGCCGCTGATAAATGTTTCCTCCCGAAGCCCCTTGTCGCCACGCGCCGAGCGCAGGCCCGCGCGCGCATTCCACCAACCCACACACGCGCGCGCGCGCCGTTCATTCAACGCCGAGATAAGGAGCGTGTCCCGCGAGTGTAACTGCCCGCGTTGCTGCGCGAAGCCGATAACCCGGCGGCGATTGTCGCCGCTGCTGCTCTCATTAGTATGCAGGGCTCGCCGCCGATATCCGGCGACGTCTCAACTAGCGCCGCCTGGCGGCCCCCGTGAGACCAGCGCGGTCCATCCCGTCTCAGGCATCGTCCACCGTCGCGGACGGCTGGCCGATGGGTGCGCTAATTGGCTTCCGCTGCCGATCGCGTTTGTGCGTCCGCGAGGTGGTTCCCAGCTGAGCTCTATCACCGGAAGCGAGCCCTCGCAGTGCAAGCGATGTGGGATCATCACCGCCGGGCTCACGGCTCGGATGCGAACACGCTTTATAGTGCACTGACCGCTTTAGTGCTTGCGTCACAACGGTGCTCTGCGCTTTTGCCTCAGCTAAAAACTGAGAATTGCTCAATATTGGCATTAACTGGTCAAAACGAGCAACAACGAGCATGTAGGGGCGTGCGAATAGTGAAATTTCATCTCGAATCGAATTCTGATCGAATAGTGCCGAATAGTGGCCAAAAATGTCGAATACAAATATTTTATTGAAAATTTAAAGAAACAACAAAGAATTGAAATCTGCTCATGTCCTCGAGCACATAAAGCGGTGAGTGACTGATACCAAATTGTCGTGCAGAAACACAAGCTGTTCCACACGACCTGGCTTCAGGCTATCTCGCCGTGATGTTACGGTGTTTCCTGCAGTTGAAAACATGCGATCACTGGGCACCTCAGTAGCAGGGATGGGAAGGTATCGCAAAGCAATTTTGACGATACCTGTATAAAGTGCAGTTCGATGCTCTTTCCAATATTTCAAAGGATCATCGTTCCTTGGGATCAGGGGCTCATTGAAGTACTTTCGAAGCTCTTGACTATAAGGTCTGAGCTAAGTGTGCTGGTTATTTTTTGACGCTAGCAGTTGTACAGTCTCCCCGACTGGTCTTCTCTGATGGAGCCATGACGTGCGTAAATGACATAACCTCCTTTAAAATAAACATGCGCTCGCTTTTGAACCAGGATGTCGGTGAACGTTTTAACGAAAGGCCTATTCTGTAACGACGCTATAGATTCATCCTCTCGAATTATTCAAAACTTCGAATACTAGCTATTCGAAAGTTGAATCGAGTTATTCGATTAGGTATTATTCGATTCGAATTTGAAACTCGAATATTCGCACACCTCTACGAGCAGGTGATAAAGGAAGCATACCCGGTGAGCTATTCTGTAAGACTGTCCATTTTAGAGCGCGGTGATTGGATAGAACCCGAGTACCGCTGGGCTGTGGCGAAAAGAAGGAGGGGGGGGGGGCGAAGCGGGGTGCGCGATTGTTGTGCAACCTAGAGACATAAAAAGAGCGCGAAGCTGCATATATGATGGACTCCAGCTGCTTTCTCAATAACAATGGTCAGGACACATAACACATGGTCGCTGAAGTACTCTTATCTCTTTTTTTTTTTCTTATCGTACAAGAGTCACAATAAACATGTGATCCGAAAGCAAATACCATGGTCATCTGGCCACGATGTACTGCGAGATATTGTGAGCGGCGCTACATCGGTGTCTGTTGGGAATTTCCGCTTTCATCTTCATAGTGATCTGTCAGCTGCTTCCTTTTCAATCCGTACGCTCGTAGCCTTGGAAGGAACAACCTGTGGAAATCCTAGCGTAGTTCGGAATCCATAGAACAGAATCAACGTCTCTATTTCGTTCTGATCATGTTACTAGGAGCGGCGTTGTGCAGGGTATGCATGGAATAAATATTCCTGTCGTCATCACTGCCGTCCTCGTCGTCGTTGTTGTTGTGTAGCGACCTCAAAACATGGCACTCATACCTGCAATGGAGATTGGCCACATTGACGGCTACACAGCAGGCTAAATAAATGTAAGGGCGCGCGCACGCACGCACGCACACACATTACAGCGCAGAACGCTGCCTGGGATTTACAATTAAATCTCAAAGTCAGCTAGAAATCGCTCACTCTTCTCTGGACAAATGATACCATAAACCCAAATGACCGCGCCATAAACCCAAAGTCCACGGCCATTGGCTGATTTGAGCATCGTGGGCTTGCATAGTTACCACGGCCGCCGCGGGATGTCGCCACGTGCTGGTGCGCTCGCTCGCGTTCACACTGAAAGTAAGCCGCGCCTTCGAAGAAAAAAACAGAAAGTGTTCAAGATCATGACGCGCGCTGACGAACGAACATAGCTTCTTGCCCCTTCGTCCTACCTCCCCTGCGTAGCCTTCAGCGCACTCGCTGGTACGAAAGGAGGGAGAAAGCGCTTGATGCGTGCAACAAATCCCTGTAACTCCGCTCGTTTTTGACGCATTCTGAAAAAAAAATTTGCGGCAGTAGATTCGTGAGGCAATCAACTCTTCAATGAAGCCATTCGATGATTACTTGGAAAAGTGTTGCAGGGCCTCTTAATTGTGGTAACTGAAGGAATATGGCAAATTGGTCCTTTCATAACTGTGCATAGTAGTTTGTATGACTGCGAAAAAAATTATATAGTTGTCAAACTCGACAAACCAAAGAAAAGAAGCTAAGTATAATTTACGTCGTGGTTCTCAAAGTTTGTCATAATCGTTCCGAAGGTCATTTCGAACTATTGTTTTGCATTTTCCTGAGAGCCCACTGACGCACACCCGATGCAGTTGCGCAGTCACCAGGGTTCATTGGTCGCTGTGCATGGGTTAGTAAATGAGAGGAACAAGGGCGCAAGCACGACCAGGTAAAAGGATGGCCGTTCTCTGTTTAATGGTTCAGAGATTCTGCGCTAATATCTGAACGCGATCATCGGTGCTTTTTTTGGTCAGTGGTGTCAAGAGGGATTTTAATTGAAAGTACGCAGGACGCGCGTATACGCCATATACGTATAGGAGCGGATAGAGGAATGTTCCCTGAGCATTTACCTCACCCCCTTCCACTCTGCCTCGCGTTTGCACAGCCAGGAGTGTCACCTCACGGAGAGTGATACGAATATACGAGGCGGAGTGGGGGACGAGAAAGAAAAAGCGATAATCGTGGTGGTCCAGATACGTGATACATTTCTAATTGCTTCTGTGGCGGCTATTCGCGGGCCCACTTCAAGGCTGCGCGGCGCTCCCACATCTTTACGTAATGATTTATTTATTTTTCCTGCGCCGCCAAAATGCCGACCGTCTTTGCCAAGTGCTTCGGGGCCAGCGGGAAGAAAGCAAGTAAATAAATAAATGGGTCGGGAGTGGCCGCGCCACCTGCGATGTCCACTCACCTGCCTCGTTCGCGCAGCCACGAGTGAGTGTGCGCGACGCGTTCTGTCTCCTAATGGACGCGTTAGTGACAATGGCCCACAGTGATAAACTACGCGCGTGGTAGAGCTTTCTGGAACGGTGGCGGCGGCGGCGGAACCGATTGGCGCGTGCCTAAGCGCACTTGGAAAAGCCTCGGTATCTTAAAGCGGCCGTCGCGCAAACGTAATTGGCAACAGACGAGCGTTCCTGTGTGTGGGCAGTGGCAAACACTGCGCTCTGCCAGGGTGACATTGCTGCGACGATCGGAGTATGAAAAAGGAAAAGAAAAAAATCAACAGGAGAAAAAGAAGCGCAATCCGAAAGCGCAGAAAGCAATCCGAAACAACGCGTAGGACTGAAGGAAGAAATGGAAAGTGGGCAAGGAAATGATGCCGCCTGTCCGATGTTAATCGACTTATTTTAATTAAGCTCGCGCGCTTGAACGTGTTTGCTGGTTAGCTTTCGTGGAGCGTTCGTTAAGGTTAGCGAAAGGTCAATCTCTAATCGAATGATTTTGAACAGGCCCGTTCAAATGAGCGTCATGTACGCTTGAGAACTGCACCCATTGCATGCCACGAAATTGCACCAACCTAACGTAACAGACTTGTTTGCGGCAGCGGCGGTATATTGTCGGCGATGGGGCGGATGACCATAGAGAGAGAGAGAGAGAGACGGGGAAACATGAGTAGTTGAAACAGAGGGCATTTCTCAGTTGGTTTAACTGTATAGCCAGAGTCCTATTACTACTCTAAACTATTAATAAATAACTTTATACGACAGACTTTGTAGTTTATATTATAACTTCAAAACAGCGGCGCACCAGTTAAAAAAAACATCCTGCAGCCGCTTTTTCGTCGGGGTACTTGTGCTTCGACTGAAGGAACCCAATGCGGCTATTAGTTCGCGCCTATGTTTAGCCTCTGGACGAGCAGCGATGGAGCAAACATCGCACGCAATCGGCTGAGAATATTGGCAAGGATTCAGGCAGACATTGTCCGCGAGCGAATGACGAAATGGCCCTCGCCACCGAAGCGGCAACAATGAGCCAAGGCTGAGGAAGAGCATCCGAGAAAAGCGCGCGCTGCGAATTACGGTCAGCCACAAATGACGCGTCGGATGCGTATAAACGCTGCGGAAGAGCCAGACCGGCTTCAACCGGTTCCTGCGCCGCTTTTTATCGCGCACCTCTTCTCGCCATTTTGCCGGGATTGGCACGGAAAATGGCCAGAGCGTCACCGCTTACGAGGGACTCCTAAAAATAAGCGTGCGAGAAAGAAACGAAAAAAAAAAGTGCGCATGACCAAAACACGGTCGCTGAGGAGTTGAGCTGTTTTTGATATCAACCCTAACGAAATAAAGCAGGTGAACGTTGCATTATGTTCACCCGAAAGCCATTTACTTCGAGGAAATTGTTCTTTTGCCAACAAACAACCTTGCCGTTCCAGAGCAGAGTAGTGTATATACCGACGAGATAAAGGAGCGCCAACCTTTGTATGTGGGCGATATGTGAACGACGTGGCATAGTTAACGGAACGGTAGAATACTTAAGCATTGCGTCTATTTTTCTTCATCCTTTACAGCACATACTCGTACCTCCGTACATACATACATACATACATACATACATACATACATACATACATACATACATACATACATACATACATACATACATACAGTACGTACGTACGTACGTACGTACGTACGTACGTACATACATACATACATACATACATACATACATACATACATACATACATACATACATACATACATACATACATACATACATACATACATACATACATACATACATACATACATACATACATAGTGCGAGTTGTCATTTCTTTCCTTCAAGAATGCTCCTCCCGTCGGGGTGAATCGAGTCATGACTCGAAAGATCGTTTCCGCGACTAAATATATCTTGATCTTTCTCTCGCAATCACCGAGCGAGCTTACACAAGTGCCCAGCCAGAAACCTTGCAACTGAACTGAATGGTGTTATTTGTCAATGCACTGGGCTCGACCACTCAACGTCGGAGTTGTACGAGGAAGCCAAACGTACACTTTATGAGCTATTTTGTAAGGCAACTGTGCCACAAAGCTTGTCACTTCAGTTTTCTAATGATGCATAAGAATAATGTGGCAAAACACGACATCAGAATGTCAGAATGGAGGCATCCATATCGTGATTTCTCTCACGGGCAACGAAGAGAGGCTGTCGAATTAGTGCACTGAATCGACCAAAAAAGTAACTGCGCTGGCATGGTGCAGCTCGCATAGTGACTACAGTTATAAAACTCAGAGAGGTTAAAGTTGTTGTCACGTACATTTGCTAATGTGCAGTGTATAGTGCGAAAAGGATCGCGGAACTTGTACTACGTGGTGCGTACGCATGGTATACTGTAAGTAAAATTATTTTCGTAATTACAGACGATTACGCTATGGAACATTTTTGCCCTGTGTCTGTGTGAATTATTATTATTATTATTATTATTATTATTATTATTATTATTATTATTATTATTATTATTATTATTATTATTATTATTATTATTGTGCGCCTGCACAAAGACCTTACGGTTGTTCCTGGGCACGTTAAATAAATGATTGATTGATTGATTGATTATTATTATTATTATTAGTAGTAGTAGTAGTAGTATTGATATTATTATTATTATTATTATTATTATTATTATTATTATTATTATTATTATTATTATTATTATTATTATTATTATTATTATTATTATTATTATTATTATTCTGGAAGTATGTGCGCAAACGGTCGAGCAAAAGTGGCGAGTCCTTCAGGATACTGGACCCAAATGGAGTAGAAGTTCAAGCCGTTGCTGACTGTTTTGCCATGCATTTTTCATCTGTCTATAAGTCTCCAGCTTCTGTAGCTAGTAACGGTCGACAGGTTAAGGCAGTTGGCGCAGCTGATGCTGTGTCGCTAGATGAAGATTCCATTTCAGAATGCATTAAGCGCTTGAAACCATCCTTTTCAGCTGGCCCAGATGGCATCCCCTCTGCCATACTAAAAGCCTATGGCAGTATACTTGTCCCAGTATTGACTACCATATTTAATAAGTGTCTGCATGCTTCAACGTTTCCTAGCATGTGGAAAACTGCTCGTGTTTTCCCAGTGTTTAAGTCTGGCTGTAAAAGTGACGTCTCGAACTACCGCCCTATTTCCCTTCTTTGTGCCGCATCCAAAATCTTTGAGCTTGCTCTTCACAAAATATTGTCTTTTGATGTAAAAAATTCATTGATTGTGAATCAGCATGCGTTTCTCGCTGGCCGCTCAACTGTCACTAATCTTGCCAGTTTCATGATGCAAGTCTCCACGCCTATTTCGCAGAGAGGACAGGTTGACGCTATTTACTGTGACCTTAGCAAAGCTTTTGATGTTGTCAGCCATTCGCTGCTTGTGGATAAACTTGCACACTTTGATGTTGATTCTTCAATTGTGAATCTCCTCCATAGCTATCTTCTTGATAGATTATGTTACGTTGCCGTTAATGGCCAAACGTCCTCTTTGTATAAAGCTACTAGTGGGGTTCCTCAAGGGTCGGTACTGGGCCCACTCCTCTTTTTAATTTATGTTAATGATGTTTCTTCTGTCATTCGGAATTCTTCTTTCCTTTTGTATGCCGATGACATAAAGATATTTAAGGAAATTCATTCAGTTATCGATTGTCGCTTGCTGCAATCTGATTTGTGTTCTTTTTCTGAATGGTGCAGGAGCAATAACCTCTCCCTAAATATTTCAAAAACCAAGGTAATGAGTTTCACTCGAAAAACATCTAGTGTGCCATTTTTATATTCTGTCAATTCTGTGTCGTTGTGTAAGGTATGTGAGATCAATGATCTAGGTGTTCTTTTTGATAGCACCTTACACTTTTCTGCTCACGCTAAGCGTGTTGCTTTGCGGGGTCTTCGCACCCTAGGCTGTGTTTGCAGAATGTCTAGAGAATTCCGTTCTCCTGTGCCCTTCCGAAAATTGTACACCGCGCTATGTCTTCCTCAACTAGAGTATGCATCTGTGATCTGGAATGGCATTCCTAATTCCAGCAGCAACGCCATTGGGCGAGTCCAGAAAAAATTCCTAAGCATTTGCAACCATCGTTTCGCTAGAAATGACTCTGGATCTCGGTCTAACGCTGCTGGATTATTATCATTGCCATCACTTTGCTGCCGACGAAATCGCGCTGATTTGTTATTTCTTTACAAGCTTGTGCATGGTATCATATCCTGCCCTGTACTGCTCAACTGTCTTAATTTCCGAATTCCACGTAAGCTGACCAGAGAGAATAGACCTTTTCATGTAACCGCCTGCCTCTGTGAACATTCGACCATTGGCAGGATACAACGTCTTTACAATGCTTACTTTTTGGAGCTCGATGTTTTTCACAGCTCCCAGTCGTTGTTCTGCTCCGAGCTTTGCACTGTACTTACATAGCCTTGTACACTGTTGATATTTTTTTTCTGCCTGCGCATAGTTGTATATGTGCAATTTTGTAACGTTTTTTATCCCTGATATTTTATTATGAATGTTTCCTTTGTTTTTTGTTTTTTTTTTTGTTTTTTTTTTTGTGCGCCAGTACAAAGACCTTACGGTTGTTCCTGGGCACATTAAATAAACGTTTGATTTGAAAATAAACGTTTGATTATTATTATGCTTTAATGCTGCATCATTTATATCATTTATCACATTACTATTGTTTCTATTTTCTTGCATGCCGGGCATAATCTGTTTAAAGTTGTTTAATCCTTATCTTCCCATTCCTGGTGTTTAGGTAATAATGCTTCGGCTAATTTGATTCTCGTTTGTTATTGTGTTTCAATGTAGCGTAAATGACTTACATGTCTTCTTTCTGATTATTTTACGTGACAAGCTCTTCAATATGTATGTCATCTCTCGTTTGCCGATGTGCCGGGCCTAGTCCTCCAAGCCACCATCTGGCTTTGACAGGCCTGTTATCTGTTTTCTACAACTCAAGATGACAATAAAGATTATTATTATTATTATTATTATTATTATTATTATTATTATTATTATTATTATTATTATTATTATTATTGGTGGTGGTGGTGGTGGTGGTAGTAGTAGTAGTAGTAGTAGTAGTAGTAGTAGTAGCAGTAGTACTATTCCCAGAGAAAAGTTACAAGCCAGCCTTCTTATTGTGTATTGGCCTGGGGAAGCACTGAGTACACTGTTATAAATGCGTGGTGGGACAATACTTGGTTATAGCGTAGAACACATCTCAACATATTCTCGTAGCAGTATTCTTGTAGTATGAATGGTTTGTGTGTCATTTGTTATGTGATTTGAAATGATGCTGTCCTGAGCAGGATTTGTCCGAAAAGTTATGTCAGTGATTCCATATTGTGAAGCGACCGCTTGGTATTGGTGGATGGGGAAGTTAGCTTGCGCACGTGCAGTCTCTCAGTCATCTGCAGCCATCTGGACAGTGAGGACAGGCTCTTCCACGCAACTCGTTTGCATTTCTCGTGTCAGCCGTTATACAGTGCTCGTTGGAACGAAGCTGAAAGGATCGCCATAAAGTTTTGCGTGAAAATTGGCAAGTCCGCAGTGGAAACTTTTTCTGTGATAAAGTCGGGCTTCGTTGATAACTGTTTGTCGGGACGTCAAGAAATGACATAATTTCGAGGCAGCTGACAAAGTCAACTAAATTTGAAGGGCTCGGTGTTTCACAGTGCAAGGAACGAGGACGACAAAGAAAGACACACACAGTGCTGAAACATCGAATTAAGCTGCTAGCCCAACGCTCATCCTTAGTGAACTTAATCCTGTCGGCCCTCGTGTCCTATAAAAAGGACACGAAGAAATATTTTTACAAATTTCGACACAAATAACTCAGAAATTCAAAGAAGTGTCTGAGGTATCCACAATACGCCTGCGCAAATATAGGTAGCAGTTTTTTCGTCATCATCTTCCTCGGAACTCTGCAAAGTGGAATGAATGAATGAATGAATGAATGAATGAATGAATGAATGAATGAATGAATGAATGAATGAATGAATGAATGAATGAATGCAAAACTTTATTTTTCCCTGGGTTACGGGAAGGGGGCAATGGGACAGAGGGTGGGGGGAGGACCTACTTCAAGTAGGCCTCCTCTATCCTGCAAGATGGCGGAAGGTGAAAACGACAACTATCGCCGCAACCGAATATTTGATGACATTTTACTGATTAGCTATTATATCGGTAGCTGTCACCTTTTCTTCTATCTCCCTGTTGTTTCTAAGATGTTGAACTGCTTTTTACAAAGTGGGTCTTCCATAACGTTTACGCGTCGCCCGCAGCAATGCACAATCTCCATATTCTAAATATAGGACACTATAGGCGAAAGCTCAGACCGCTTGGAGATGGGCCTACAATCTACACCTGCCACACCGCAAGAGTGCCCAAAGCCTGTAACCACATCTAGGGAGAAATGCGGAACGGCTACTGTAGTACACTCACTTTGCATGTGTTTCTTTTTTTTTCAAATTTTTTCCCGATACTCTATAGTCATGGCAGAGCTTCGTTACAAGGATGAGAGGGAGTCTTCTGCATCGCAAACGTACCGCTACATCCGCTACATCTAACTTCAGCCACTCATCCTTGGTGTGACATGAGAGCCAATGAGCGAGCCAGGTTCCAAAAGGCCGTCACCATGTTCTGTCTCTTTAAAACGTTTTGACGTGAACAGCGCGTGTAATACACAAGGACGAAGAAACGACTCGTCGTTTCTTCGTCCTTGTGTATTACACGCGCTGTTCACGTCAATATGGAATACCAACTAGCCCGGTCACACACCTTGCTTCAGTTCTTTAAAACGCCCTATTTTCCGTGTTATTTTAGTTCACGTATTAAGCCTTCTTTATACCCGAACAAGCCGGCGGAAAGCTCTTTCGATTATATCACCTACGCCTCTGTCGGAAATCTGAAGATCTCGTCTGGAAAATGTGCCCTGGTCGGCAGTCAGTGGCCTCACGATCAGCAAGTGAGTGAGTCAGAACTTTATTTTGGTCCAAAAGTGGCAGCAAAAGGATCAGCAAGAGATTATAGCACCAAAGAAATCACATCGATGAATACTATACATACGCACAGCACTGCTAGTGCCCAAACGTGAAATGCGTGGAATAACAGCCTATTTAAACGCTTTCTGTGATGCATACTATTTGCGAAGAAATCGCTGACCATCTTTTGTGGCGCTGTCTCCGGGTTAATATAAAGGGACAATCGCTTCGCGTCGATTTATAACGACGAGACAATGGTCGCTGCCCGATAACGTTCAACAACGACCTTTCCGATAATGCGCTTAGAAAGCGTTGGAGACACTAACGCCTGTTGTGAGATCAGTTATACGGAGGTAGCAGATTTGACCAAACATTCAGTGACTATACTGCCTCCGTCTTAGTCATCTTTAGAGGGACTCAATAGAAAAGCTATCCATATAGCGCCCATGCATGTATTTTGCAGCCGAACCAGTGCAGCCATGAGATATGCAAATGTTTATTATGATAATAAAAGAGTAATTATCATTAGTTAGAAATTTGTCAGCGTGTAATAGTTATTCATTAAACTTTAAGAAATATTATAATGTAATATTATTCATTAAACTTTAACATAGAAACACTGAAAAATGCCTAAAAAAACAAAAGACACGGAATTACACATACAGGGTATGTCTTAAAAGTAATGCCAACGAATCGACCTCAAAATTTACCGATCAGATCAGTACAACACCTTAAAAGGTTTCAAAATAGCCTCCTTCTCTGTCGGTACATCGCTTCGAGCAAGATTTCCATGCATCGACCGAAGGCGTCCGGAATGTCCTTTACTTGGTTCAAGACTCTTTGCCTTTGTCATCATCATCATGGTCAGCCTGACTACACAGAGCAAAGGCCCCTCCCATGTTTCGCCACTCAACCCGGTCCTGTGCTTGCTGCGCCCACTTTATGATGATGATGATGACCTTTATAAATGACTCATACCCGCTCTGGGGGATTGGCCAAGAAACGAATAATTTATAGGTAAAAGTGGACACATATGAAAATGAATTATCCCCGCAAACTCCTTCCTAACTTTCTGCCTCCCACTGACGCGCTAGCCTTCTCTTGGAATCCTGTCCGTTACTCTGAGTGACCAGCGCTTATCTTGCCTTCGCGCTACATGCCCTGCCCATGCACATTTCTTCTTCTTGATTTCGACTAAGATGTCATTAACGCGCGTTTGTTTGCTTGCTTGCTTGTTCCTTGCATTTAGCTCAAACCCACAACGGAGGATTGGCCAAGAAGCCGGCGGTTAATCTAAATTGTAACGTTAAGTCAGGGAAAGGGGAAAGTGGCATTTTTCGAATAGAATAAGGTTATTGTCGTGATACGGAAAAAGGAAATAAATGAATAAATAAGATTTTTTTAGGGAATGAGAAACAATACATTGAAAAACAATGAATTTGAAAGGAAATCTCTTTGTGTCACCCAGAAATTCCCAGAGGGCTCCGCAGACGTTCCTCCTACTATATTCCAATGAAGCAGCCCCGAAGGAGAGGATATTTAGAGTACGTAGTGGTATTCCTAATTTTTTAAATAGAATTTCAAAGCGCTTTTGCTTTGATTTTTGAAACGGTGACAGCTTAGTAGATAATGGTCGATATTTTTGGGTTCGTTACTGCTAATGCACAAAGGGGATGGCACCAGACCAGACCTGTTTAAGTAAAAATTAAGTGGTGGAATACGGCATCTTAATTTAGTGGTGGATACTTCCAATTTACGTGAGGGACACCATTTATTATCCCATGCAAAATGCAAGTGCCAATATTCTGAATTCGGTATTTTAACCTTTTCTGAATCTTCAAAAAGAGAAAATTTTCTGAACGTGACTGCTGTAACATAAGCTGTAAGAGGCATAACTGACAAAATTGAACCATCAAGGCATACTCTCGCGAGTGAGTCAGCCATCTCGTTTACAAATATACCACGATGTCCTGGCACACATAGCAACCTCACTAGGCGAATGTTACTGGGGATTTAGGATATGAATGTATTTAGTATAGCTGACTCCGAAGTTGAAGTGAGGACACAGATAACGAATCAGTCACTATAACAGCTGTCGAATGATTTGCTGGAAGTTTTCGAAGGGCTGAAATAACCGCCGTTAACTCCGCTTTAAATATAGGAGTATCCCGGACCCACTCTTCTTTTCCTTGAACGTTACGCTATTATTCATATTTTCATGACTCGCTGCCAATTTAACCCTTTCAGCCCTGAATTTTTTCAACGGATAGACATTTTTTTTTCTTGTTGATATGGCTGTACTACCACCCCGAGAGCACGAAAATTGTGTATTCCGAGCACCCCATGAATATATAAGAAAAATGGCGCCATGCCCTATGTGTAGGACACAGGGCTTAGTAGTTGTGAAGTGAAATATGGTGAGTTTAAATACTTCTATTTATTTGTAACCTATTAACATGTGTAAGTGTTGTGAATCCAGCATGCAGCAACCATATATTTGTTACAGCGTCTGAAAGGTCCAAAAGCAAGTTTTTGCGCTCGTGATACAGAGCTCCTCATTGCACCTGAATGGACGTCGTCTGATTAATGGACGCTCTGACATCATAAGAGACTGCCAAATCCTGCTTTCCTGCGCCAAAATTATTTCCGCCCATGTCTGCACGGGAAAGGTGACGGAACTGCACTTCATCGTCGTCATCGTCTAGCTCCCTCACGCACCATTCATGTGGTGCAGAAAATGTACTCAGATCCATTACGTGCAATCTCACTGTTGGAGCGCCCTTACACATTAGCTAAGAACTTCGGGCTGGTTTCTTGAGTAGAATAACAAAAAAGCGCCAGGCCTGCGCGGAAAGCGCAGCATAGTCACAGCGAAAGCTGGAAGAGCGGCATTTCTAGCGCCCGTTGTAAACTCTCTTGGGGCTATACTAATACAAGTACAATTGCAAGGTACCCACTACGCCATAAGTAATTTTTTGTGAACTTGGGAAGCACCTACCACGCCATTATTCGTCATTTTGCGGATAGCCGTGCTCCTTGAAAAGGCCTAGCGACGCCGTCGGTAAGAAGCCGTACAGGCGCGGCGCCGCTCTTCGCCGGCGCTCCTGGATATGTGCTGCTACTGTGTTTGTGCACCGCTGCTCAATTAAAAAATTGAGTGGTCGTGCTTTGTGTGCGCTTCGGTATATTTTGCGGGTTTGTGCATCAGCACTGCTAACGCGGGTGTGGCCAACACGGCGGAGTGCCAGCGAATAATTGAATAATCAAAAAGGTGAGATAAGGTGGCTTTATACTAAAAGGTCGGTGTGACTCATGGCGACTTGCCGCCAACCTTGAAAGTTTACGCGTACGCTGTGAATCTTTATTGTTCAAGCACGCAAAACATAAGTCTCCTACCGGCACTACATGGCAGGTCAAGATGCGGTGCTTATATATACCGGGTGGCTAATGTACGGTTGTGCAGCGCGAGCAGTCGGTTGATGTGGTGTTTTATTCTGCATTGGTTGTGTGTGTTTGTGTTTGTTTGTGTATGTGTTTATCTCTGTATATGTTATGGATACTGTGTTTTCTGCGTTGATTAAAATCGAATTTCGATGGATCATTCTTTTTTACCACCAGAAATAGCCACGAAAACTGAGTTACGGGAGTAAATAAATACTGCTACATCAGCCACAACAAACTGTCGACCAAGAACTCTCAGAAATCACCGGAAAAACTTTGTAAAGGCAGTAAAAAATTACTCTGACTATACCCGCTGAAAACCTCAGCGGGGTAAATAATTACTACCGTTTCTGCGTTCAAAAACTCATTTAGCATCAGAGTAAATTTGTACCTCGACTGATACGTAGTAAAGAAAAAAAAAACCAGAAAAGGGAATGCGCTAGAGGACAAGCAGTTTACTCCCTTTTCTGGTCATTTTTGTTTAGTGTGTAGTTAACTAAACTTATTTAGTCTTCTTTTTTTTCAATGCTTTTATTTTTCAGGCATTTCCACTAATTATTTTTCCCTTCCTAATCCTGCACGTGAGACATTCCACGAGGTGGCCTTCGCTAACATTCGTGAAGGTAAATCTTGCACTTCGTCTTCTTTTCTGTATATTTGTTTCTGGCAGAAAACTACGGTAAACTGTTAACGTGCTGTGCAACCACATAAGAAAGAAAGACAGATACAGGGCAGAGCGCATTCTCTCTCTCTCTCCCTCTCGCTCTCTTGTGGTGGCACAGCACGTTAAAAGTGAATTCAATATCAACCAACTATATAGTCTGCCAGAAAGCTTTACTAATCTAGTTCAACAGAATGCGTTGGCGGGCTAGTTGGTGAGAATCTATATTGTTTTTTTAGCGCAGTTAAAAAGGTTGCAGGATGCGCGTTACCCAAGTGTGGTTCTGACGTCGGTCTCTGAAGTTTTGCTTCAGAAGCTGAAAGGCAAGCGCCAGAGGTGTAGAAACGACACAGAGAAAAAGCCAGTAGTAGTGCCGTATTGCCATAAAGTGGCTCACAATCTTAAGAATGTGGCCACTAGGTACCAAATCCCGGTTGTATTTTCTGCCCCCCGGAAACTGTCTATGTTGTGCAGGCGTGTTTGTAAAGAAAACAAAAAGCCGCAATGTGAAAAGAGACACCAGAAGTTTGTCGAGTGCAGCGTAGGGGTGGTCTACAAGATTCCACTCTCTTGTGGCAAAGTGTATGTAGGTCAGTCAGGCCGCTGTGTGAATGAGCGCCTTGAAGAACATGAGCGATCCCTGCCGACTGGTACAGGCTCACATTTAGCTCAACACTGCAAAAAAATGCAATTGTCAAGGCTTGTTTAGACTAACTACTATCCTAAAAAAGAGTCGTGACACCACCGCCCGAGAATTATCAGAAGCTTTTTTCATTCAATCATTGGGGTCACAGTGCATTAGTGTGCCTTCCATTACCTTGTTTTCTTCTGAATTTTGCTTTTTGGATACGCTTTCTTGATTGCGCTCAGGTGCCCAAGGTGTGGTGGTTGTGCTCATAGGGTGCACGGCGCATGTCCTACCGGTATCTGGTTGCTATAAAGAGTGGAATGACGCAATAAACCATGTCAGTTGAGAGTAGCGCTGTGTTCCGTCTTCTTTCTTGTGGTGTCGTTTTTTGCGCTAAAAAAGCAATATGGCTTTACTAATCTAAACGTTTACGATATAATACAACAAAACAAATTACGCCCGGTTTTTGTAGGTCTCTTGTATCATTTGCGAGAAAGAAATAAAGCTTGGGTCTTGCAACATTATTTAGCAATGAAACTGAAATGCGATGATACTCCTGAAGGGATGACAAAGGGTGAGCTGCAGCCCCTCCACGTATCATATAGGCACAGTCAGGGGAGGGATTGAGGGTTTACCCCGTCCCGATATCTATCTATCTATCTATCTATCTATCTATCTATCTATCTATCTATCTATCTATCTATCTATCTATCTATCTATCTATCTATCTATCTATCTATCTATCTATCTATCTATCTATCTATCTATCTATCTATCTATCTATCTGCGCATGCACATATATGTGGGATTGCCCCCCCCCCCCCCCTTCACGAAATAAAATAATGGCTACGCCCCCCTGATACGTACGTCCAGGCATGAACGAATGGGGGGCAATCCCACATATATGTGGGATTGCCCCCCCCCCCCCCCCCCGATACGTACGTTCAGGCATGAACGATCGTTAGGTCAGCTCGTCCAGCTAAACGACATACGCATCCCTCTTCTGACGTAATGCCGCCGCACCTCCTTGTCTGGAAATGTGCAGACAAAGCAAATGAAGTTAACTGCCGTATATATAGTCGACTGAGTGATCGGTCAGGCTTACATGGCTCTACGTGCACGAAACTTCAGTGCAGTGACTTCGGTATACAGTGCTGGTCCGAAGGGTTACATGGTTCATGGTTGACACCAGGAAAGAGCGTCTGATTGTGTTCGCTGCTCAAACACTGTCATTTGCTTCAGCGCATGCGTGGTAAACCATGCACCCAAACAGTCGCTGCGCTTCTAATTTTTGTTTTAAATCCATTGTAAGGAGAGAGAGGTTGCCGCGGGACACAGCACGCTCGAAAGAGGTGAATGCATGCATGTTTGCAGGGGATTGCAAAGCGCTCGTCTCTTCCCTCGAGTATGCAGGGCGCTCGGTCGCTTGAGCGGCGGCCGACCATAGGTGGTGAAATGGGACGCGCGGTAGATTTCTGCGCCCGCGGGAGAAAAAAAAAAGTTAATTACTGTGTCTCCAGTTGGGCGCTTTTAATTAGCGTTTCGATGCCACCGCGGGGTGCGCGCCAGCGAAACGCAACTGGGTTACAAGCCGCGCTGCTCGCCAGGGACGCGGCAGGAAATCCTGATCCATCAGAGCGGCAAACCGAGGCGGGAAGCCGCCGCACATCTTAATCACGAAAAGCAATCAACTGCTCCGATCTGCCGTCACGACGCGCCGCGAGAGACAGTTGAATCACGCCTGCCGCGCCGGGATGGCCGATGTCTTCGTTCGCGCCCGCGTGTCTCTGCGTCGGCGGCACTTTCTCCGAAGACGCGGCGGCATGGGTCGATCCCTTGGCGGTACGGCGCCGCCGGCTGTCCCCGACCGCAAAGAGTTGAGCTGCCGAGTGTGCGCGCGCGCTGGGCCTCGCGGACAGGCACGCGTCGATCACCTGCGCCGTATCCGCCGCTCCGCATCGGCGCCGCCGCGCACATTGTACGGCGCCGGTGTCGCTGTTTCACCGTCATCAAAGAGAAATAAAGAAAGAACAGCTCCGTCGGTAAAATGACATATCGCGGAAGCATCGGCGTGTCGAAGCAGACGGTCTCGACACTAAAGGTAATGATGTGCGCAAGGGAATAAAACCCGCACAACGGGTCGTGCGGCCCGCGATCTTTCCGTTTATTAGCAGACAGCCGGCGATGGACAAAAGAGAGAGATTCGTAGTCACAACTCTCACGATATATGCTGGGCACGCGCGTTATCGTGTTATATGCTGGATATGATTACGCCTTTCGCATGTATGCAAGTATACACAACACCGAGACGAGACATTTACGAGCACACGAATGCGTCACCGCCACGCCGAAGATAATTCGAGCCGTATAAAGGAAAAGCACGTTTCGTGCTGACCTTGTTCGAGAAGCCAGTGCCCACTGTTCCTCAATTTAGAGAGCGGCGATAAAGAAATGTGACGTGCTAAGGCAACCCGCTCGCGTGCGGGATATTTCTCTTTTTTTTTTCTCCCAGCCTCCCAGAAAAAAAAAAAAAAAAAAACGCGCGCATAGGAGATCACGGTCGCAACCCATAGAGCGCTGCCAAGACAATGCCGGCCAAACCACCGGAGAAAACGTGCCTCACATTTTCTTCCCTCGCAAGGGGGACGCGCACCAAACAAAGCCGAATCAGACGTCAAGGTTTGCCTCGCGTTTAAACAAACTGCCCCACCGGAAGGCGGGGCAGCCGGCTGCTGGTTCTACCGCGCCTCTGAAATAGTGCGCGCGCGTGAACGTTGTCAGGTCTGGAGCTCGCGCGGACACACAGCACCGCGGGCGAAAAGATAGAGTGCCACATTGTTGGGCTACTTGCCCCTCTTCCCGGCGGTCATTTAACTGTCATTACAACGAAGCGCTGCTTTGGGAGAATGATTGAAGCGGGTCGTATTAATTCCCAGGCGAGTAAAAAAGCTCGCCGAAAAGAAAGCAGGCCGGCGGGGGTCGCGTCCGCGCATGCCAGCTCAAAGGAAAAGAGCGGCACTCAACGTGACGCTAGCTTGCTCTGGTGATCGATCAGCGGGAGCCCACAGTGTGTACAGCGTACGCCCGAGTTTAAAGTGGACGCGGTCGCGTGGCGGTGCACTGGCGAGAGGAGTATAGTGCCAAAGATCGCGACTTTCAGAGCTAACGAGGCAAGCAGAGGGGCGTGCGTAGCTGCACGTCTGCGTACACAGTCGGTGCAGGTTACTCACAGCAGCGCGGCTTGAGAAGCGATGCAGAAGACACGGCGGCAGACTGCAACTTTCCATTTAGTAGAGTGTCCTGCAAATGCAGCACCTTGGTTGAAAAAAAAATTTTGAATTGCTCTCGCGGTACTTTTTTTTCTTTCTGAATTTAGGAACCCTTTGTTAGTAGTGACCTGAGCAATCGCGGTAATCTTCTCTTGCGTTTGGCTCTCACAAGTGGCCAGCTCCACGAATGTACGGAGTTAACGGCTTTCGGACTGGTGCGTATATCACTTGCACGAAGCTGAGCTCCCGCAACGTCATCTGAGCTCATTTATGTACTATGCATGCACGAATATCGAATATTTCTCTTTATTTTGCCGACAGTTCTACATGAAGTGGTTTCGCACTTAAAATACTCACTTAAAGAATACGCCGGTACATGTGCGGCTGCATGTTCATGTAAAATGGCATTCACTCGAGCGAAATCCTGTATAACGTGGATGGCGTGGTCGATGAAGCCTACAGCGCACTGCCGCAACAAGAGCATGGCGGCCGCTGCTGGAGACCTCGTTGTCTCGGGGAACTAGCGAGCTCCGGAACGGGGTTCCGCGGCCGCACCTTGAGTTCATTTCCTCCGCAATCGGTCCAATGTGAGTCATTGTTGTGGGCGCAGAATTGCATCGAACGACCTGCTTTCCCCACGCGACCTTTCGTGACGGCGGCCAAAAGTGTTGGCTGGCCGCGCTCGGTTCCATATAGCGGCGCGTTTTCGTGACTTCCGTCGCGCGCGCGGCCGCTGTGCTGAGGCCGCCGTGCGGAACGTGCGGACCCGGCGCGATCGGCCGGCTCTGACCCTGAGCTGAGGACTCGCGCTTATGCGCGTTGGCTCGTCGGGCGCCGTGCAGGAAGCTGCAGGCGCACTGCGACCATCCGAGCACGCACGTAACTCGTGCTGCACGCGTCCCCGTGATGTCTCCTTGGACCTCTCCCCTCCCACACCTCAGACCTGTCATGCACGTCATGTCTGCTGCAACGTGATGACTTCGTCGATACACAAAAAATGGCGGCTCGCTGTGCGCTCCGGAGAAGCATACGGCTTGTGCGGATGTCAGGCCGCTTCAAGGTTGCTTTAATCCGAGGGGGTACTATAAAAAAAAGCTGCGACCTTCGTGACCATTGTATAGTAACAAGAGAAAACGGGATTTGCATTCGACATCCTCTACAGAGATGGCAATGGCACCTGTACACCTGGATCAGTTGTTAGACGAGCCTGACTGCACCAGCATGTAAGCGGCACATTCTAATAGTCACGGTCATCATTCTACAGTATTCTTTTGATATCAACAATAATATAAAAGCGCATGCGAGCACAGTAAACGTAGCGCTATACTGTGCCTGCAATGAGTGGTGATGGCAAAAAAGCTCGATGAACAGAAGAAACATGTTAAAAATGCTGTACGCGGATTTGCTATAAGGCGTGAAACTACGAAAGGAAAAATTGTTAGGGCAGCATGACAATGTGGTCGAATAAAACGATCGATAAAGAGTCTGCAGTAGGGTACGCATTTGGGCTGTTTGGTTCATGATCAACAGTAGAAAACAGCGCTAAAAGACGGGATGAAGAAAGCACACAAACCACAGCGCCGTGGTTTGTGTCCTTTCTTCGTCCCGTCTTTTAGCGCTGTTTTCTACTGTTAATAAAGAGTCTGCGTGGTGTAAAGTTTACTTTAATAAATTATCGGTAACTATTGGTGCAACGTTCCGTCCTCCAGGGAGTACTGTTGAAATCCTGCATTCGCTAAACGACGTTTATGCAGAACACGAACCTACAGTGTTGAAAAGAAGAACATGAGGTTCGCAGTAGCATAATCAGCCTAGAAAATGAGTTGCAAGAGCGTGAAGTCTTGCTGTGTTCAACTTTTCCACATCACTACACGCGCTCAGGCTGTTCCCAACGGTTGCAAAGGACGCTGCCCCTTTTTGACCGGTTTCGAGTTCTGTACCGATTTTTTCAGCGGGACTATATATGGACAGCCGTGGATCAAAAGTACAATAATTATTGGGGTTTTACGTCCCAAAACCAAGCTATGATTATGAGGGACGCCGTAGTGGAGGGCTCCGGAAGTTTCGATCACCTGGGGTTTTAACGTGCACCTAAATGTAAGTACACGGGCCTCAAGCATTTTCGCCTCCACCGAAAAAGCGGCCGCCGCGGCCGGGATTCGATCCCGCGACCTTCGGGTCAGCAATCGAGCACCATAACCATTCGACCACCGCGGCGGGTTGGATCAAAAGTATTAAAAGTATATGCTTTGACGGCGGTGTGACGGCAGTGTTGACTAATATTGGTATTCAGGGGCGGCGGCAGCGGGGGGCAGCTACCCCTTCGCCCTTCTGCCCCAATAAAGAGATCCTGGCACCGCCCCTGTTGGTGTTGCGCGTTCGTTCGCAATACACTTGCACTTGGCTATTACCGCAGGTCACTACATCACATTTCAGTGGATACCGGCTCATTGCGGCGTTCTGGCCAACGAAAAAGCAGATGAAGCGGCACGCAGACGTCTTTAATACCAAAATTGTAGGCGAATTTATTCCACCAAATCTGATGCTACCCAACTGGCTAAAAGACATGCTTCTAAAGGAAAGAAGATGCTTTGGAACCTTCCTACACATCATTATGCTTTCCTTTACTCGATCGACCCATATCTCAAATCAAAGCTCCCATCCAGAATTTATTGACATCTGGAAAACTATACAGGGTTTTTTTTCCCCCTAGAAAATACAAATTTTTTAAATAAATAAAAGCCAGGCTCCTTTCGTTTTCGCACGTGAACTCTATATATGTCGAGGCGGAACTTTTATACCGCAGCTAAAATGACGTCGATCGGCTAATTAACAAAACTCGTTAATTAACTTTTTAAGTATTGACTTCAGTGCAGTTCTTTATATCTGGAAGTTGTAGTGCGTGCCAATTTATGGCATACCTATTTTTACAAATCACAAAAGTTGCACGTAGTTCAAGATATTCATAATCGAATTTCAATGGCGAAATCGAAACTGATTGCCCCGGCTCGCGCGAAGCGCGGTGGAACACCGGAACGACACGTGACAGGGAAGTAACGAAATTTGAATGAAGGCGCGCTGAAGCAGAGAGAAAAAAATCGGCAAGCATTCTGAAATACACAAGCAGACAGCTTAATGTTTGAGTGCGATGGGTGGTGCTTATCTGTTTCCGAGTTTCTTAGAGTGGTGCAAAAAACTATTTCGCCTGTCTGCAAGAAGAAGCGCCGCAGTGGCTGCCCGTGGTTTTATGCTTCCCCGACAAAGAAAAGGTTGACATTGCGCTTTTCTTGCGCACAGTTAGGAAGAAATGGGTAAGCACCAAACTCTACGCGCAAAAGTAAAGCGATGCGCGGGCATAAGTGAGATGGCTTGCACCTCTTCACGAAAACATACGGCCGCAGCGCGCCTTCATTCAAATTTCGTCACTCCCTTGTGACGGGTGGTTCCGGTCTGACGTGGCGGAACGGTCGCGCTTCGTGCGCTCCTTGTGCGATCAGTTTCGATTTCGCCCTTGATATTCGATGACAAATATTTCGAACTACGTGCAACGTTTGTGATTTCTAAAAAATAGGTGTGCCATAAATTGGCACGCACTATAGCTTTCTAATATTAACACCTGCCCTCAAGTCAATAACTAAAAAGTTAATTAACGAGTTTTTGGCAATTAGTCGGAACAGCGTCATTTTAACTGCTGCAAAGTATTTCCGCCTCGACGTAGAGTTCGTGTGCGAAAATGACAGGTGCCTTACTGTCATAGTATTTTTATTAAAATCTGTATTGTCTAAAAAAAACATCCTGTATACCATAGGCTTCGTTAAACACTGCCTATGATAACGGACAGTACAGTTTCGGTCAACAACTGTGGCTCAATCGAAACTCTGGGACATATTTTGTTTGAATGTCGAGCGTATGCCGACGAACGTGCGCTCTAGGAACATCGCAGGCTTTCGATCACAGAGTGAACCTTATCATTTGACTTTGTTTTAGGCCCTTTAGGCTGCCTCACAAAACAGAGGCGTGCGATGAAATTCCGTTTTCATATTTCGATAGTATCGGTCAGCTCAACAAACTTTAGTTGTACCTTGCCTGTAGCCGTCATTCACTTGTCATGCAGCGAAATTTTTCACCTCATTGTAGGACGATGCACACAATGAAAGACTTTACCGACGTCCAGGACAGAAAACTCAGCGTCCGATTTTTTTTTTCTGCCTTAACTTTTTTACTTTATTTTTTTGGGCCTCTCTCCTCCCGTTTTTCTCCCTCCCACTCCCCTTCCCCACGCAGGGTAGCATGTAGGCGATTTCTATACGTGGAATAAATTACTTGCGTCTCATTAAAGGATTCTCTCTCCCTCTCTCAATGTACTTGGCTGGGTGTTTCTTAAACCTTCGGTCTGAAACCACTCGGCCCGTATTCGCGACACTTCCCTTGGTCACTCGCGACCATGATCCCGGCATGCAACATAGCGAGATGGAGCTGCAGTTGAGGCTAATTTTGGGTAAAGTTCATGTTAGAGAGTGTAACTGAGTACGGGCCCCGCTTTTCCATTTTCCCGATTTTTTTTCCTCATATTTTTCCCAGCGTACAGCTTCTGCACCTCCAGTGAATCCCGAGTGTTTGCGGCCTAAATGTCCAACGAGACCGAATGTCCAATAGGGGACAGTCAGCTCGTTGGGCATCCTATCTCGGTCGGAAAATTATAATGAGTCGCCAGTCGCAGCAACCGAAATTGTACATAGTAGATTACATGTAACTCGGTATAATCTTTCATAATACTTTAAGGGGTGTGATGTCGGATTTCTGACGTCACACAAGGTATGTAATAAAAAAAAAAATAACTTATAAAATATACACATGAAAACTAAAAACAGAAAAGAAATATAAAACAACCAAAAGTTGAAATTATGATAAGTGCAGTAAAGCAAATTAATAAGGGAACAAAAATACGATGCCCGACGTCAACATTTACAAAACACAAATAAAATGCGATCTTCCGTTATGCTATCTTACGCAATGAATCAATTTTGTGACAAATTTCAAACAAGGGCAAGTTGTTCTCTTCTAAATGGAACATTCCGTCTCGTTGGACGTTCATACTTTTTAGACATTCAGTCTCATTGGACATTCCATCTCGTTTGGACATTCAGACTCGCTAGACATTCAGCCTCGCTAGACATTCCGTCTCGGTTGGACATTCAGACTCGTTTGACATTCCGTCTCGGTTGGACATTCAGTCTCGCCGGTCACGTGACCCATTGGACATTCCGTCTCGTTGGACATTCAGACTCTGAATCTACCGCGAGCTAGGGCTTATCCTAGTTTCCAGTTACCTATATCCGCTCAGTCTTCAATCATCGACCTCTGTATACCCTTTAACACCCCAGTGCGCTTCGCGGGACCCTATGTTCGCGGCCCGGCACGTGATTTAAGTTTGAGCTGCGTAGGCGTACAATGTTGGTCGAGCCTGAAGGACCTGTTCCGCCGTGCAAACTCCACGCTCACCGAGCCGTTAGCTCAGTGAGCGCGAAGAACGGCGGAATACCTATACACATTCTTCAAGGAACTTCCATCCCCGCTCATCCGACATAACTACCATAGCACAATGTGATCACATCGTGCGAGCTTCTCCACAGCGTGCGCGATTTGAATATGCTCGCAGAACCGCAGCACGAAGCGAAAATTACGTTCGTGTTGTACAGGTCGGTGCCTGCCCGAAATCGCCGGCTGGCGGGATAAGTGCACGCATACGCAACGCGCACCGGTCGGCGCTTCTTCTTCGAGGTGTGTGTGACTGACCGCGACGAGAATCGCGATTTATCAAACAACGGGCCGTCGTGAACGCTCTCCTCGATTCGCTGTCTCGAACGCCTCCTATTCCCGTCTTTGTTGATTTGTTAGCTCTCCAATGTATACGGCGGCGGCCGCGCTTTCGTTTTGCGAGAGCAAACGAGCTGGTCACGTATGTACGGCTCGCGCGCGCACACCGTATTCGGCGCGGTCCCGACGCTCGCTCCCCGGATCGCGTGCAAATACGGAGAGCGCGTGCCCCGCCGCGAATCCGGGAAGCGCCGTGGCGATGATTCGGCCCGGAATTAATTTGTGGTCTTTTAATCGGAGGCAATTTACGCTGAACGTAAATAATGGCGAGGCGGTGGCCCCTGCACAAGTGGCCGCCAGGGCGCACACGGGGGTCAACGCGGGGATCGGCTCGGCGGCGGTCACGACCGCGGGTCACGGGCGCTCGCGCCCGCTTTCAATTTGCGGCCAGGCCTGCAGCGCGCAGATGTATCCGCCACGCGGGCGTTCGCGCGCATTATTTCGGACGGACGCTGGTGCGGTCGATAACTTCCGAGGTGGGATACGGCACGACTCTTTTTCACCCGAGGAGCTGCTTGCACGACGTTGCCGAAAACTCGTGTCACATGATCCGAATCAGGGTAGGGTACTATCGTGAACTTGTATGACCGAGTGATATCGTCACTGCGTTTTAACCGCCACCGCCACGACATTTGCGCCGCCTCAATGTACAGCTTAGTTCTCTATATCGAGCATGCAAGCGCCCTCTAAACGCTTGTTCTATACGCGTGCACGTGCAAAATTTTCACACAGACACTCCGTGAACGAGGTAAGTGCGAAAACGCGTCAAGTATTGGGCTATTGTCATTTTCTTTGTCGGACGGCATAAAAACGACTATGCAAATGATTTGCCGTGCTTGCAATGTTCGTTCTTTCAGCACGCGTCGATTTCGTGCACTCGCCCAAGGGAGTGAACGCTCGGTTAACTGAAGCGTGGGCACAAACGTTTGAGTGCCGATAGCATGCAGCTATTCACATTGGTGGGCGCGTTGACGAGCAAGAGCGTGGATAGATCGTCTGTGCGGGATAATACCGAGTAAGTGGTAACGCGAACAGCGATTTGTTGTTGAGACTGACAATTTTCTTCACTAGTTGCTTCTGATGCTTTTATAGCCACGAAATGCTCTGGACAAAGCGGCAGACTTGAATCGATCTGCGTTACAGTACAACCCTGCACGGCCATCGAATACTGATTTACCGGATTGCAGAAGCAAACGGAGCCTTGGGCTGAGGGCTCCACTCCCATAGGAATTCACAAGCAAACAACAACAAATGAAGTTGTCTACTACTGCTACTACTACTGCCAGGCCATTGCTTATGGTAATATATAACAACCGTACATCATAGAAACGAGGCATCTCTCATAGTTAAGATATATGGTTAACATTAGGTCTATAGACTTAAGAAGTTGAATCCAACTTCTTTACTGCCAACGAAAAATGGGAACGTTCCTGAAAAAAAAAAAAAAAGAAGAGTACGGGGGTACTTAAGCAAATCTTATGGCTTGTAATTGAGAGAGCATTACTGCACCTGTGCTTGTCGCTGAGTTATGTCGCTGACTTATTGTTGCGGCGAAATTTTGCCGAGCTCGTGCACTTGGTGTTCTCCAGAGCCGCGCGGATCATGTCGTATCAATTCTTCGGTTCTTTGTGTCTTGCACGTTCTTTGTGAACGGGGTGACCATGCGGCTCATCGGCCCAAACGCTGCCTCGTTGCAGCCGCTGTAGCTCGTCATGCCCATGTTCGCTCCGGTGCCACTAGCTCTGCCTTTCGCGTTGGGGACTTGGGCGCCTTCTAGTCAATCACTTTCCAACGCTCGGTTTTCGAACGTCGGCTTTCCGAGCGTACGGTCTTCCGTCCTTCGGTTTGCCATCGTTCAGTTTTCGAACAACCGCATGCACAGTATCGCAGGTGGCGTAATTTATGTGCCGCTTTTCTGCCACGGCTTTCTGATGACAGCGGGGTCGAACAACGAACCAAGTAATGCTCTCCCATTAATATAGCAAAAAATAAGCAAAATTTACCATCTTGATGTCTTCCACAACAGCGCCTTCAAACATGTTCGCATTTCACCTGGTGCTAAGATTGTTTCCCTTGTTTTACCTTGCCCCGCTTCGGTTCCTAAGCATTATGAAAAGATGGAAATCAGAAGAATAAACTGCGTGGTGAATTTTAGGGCAGAAATATCGCCGGAAATACGAGTTCTTTTCGCTTACACGGGCGGATGTGCCATCACTATTCCTATAGTGCATCAAACTTGTCGGCGAAAAAATCAACATAAACAATAAAAACATACGTGAACAGAAACATAAAAGATGTGATAAGAAATCAATAAAACGAAGAAAAATCCAGCATCTACTGTAATCGGTAATGCATAACTACGGGACCAGGGTCCCACATACCGGGCAAGTCGGATAATTTGAGTCCATCCGAGCAAGGGTATATAGGCAGAAATTTTTTTCGGGGGGGGGGGGGTGCAACTCCTTGATATCTGAAGTGGGCGCCGGGCAGGTCGAGTGTCATTTTGTGTTCTGTATGCCATGGCAAAAAAAAATCGGGAGGGGGGGGGTAGGGATAGGGCCCGGTGTGTCACCCCCTGGCTACGCCACTGCATCCGAGCACCGAGGAACATCAAATCGAGGGGCGTGTCCCTAGCCCTCAGCTAGCATCCCTACAGGTGACTGGACTCTCTCTCTCGCTCCACTCGATGCGAAGGAGGATGAGGAACCGCCACGAGACGAAAGGGGCCCCGAAGAAGAAAAATAAGAATCATCTCTCTCGGTTTTTTATTCCTCGCTTCTTCACGCCCGGGCATGGGCGCCAGAGAAGCGTGCCTTACTGTCACGACCTTTTCCTACGTGACGCCAAATTAGATTACCCAAAGCATCCGGATTTGTAATCCGGTTTCGGCGCTGCCTTCCGACGGGGCTTTTAATGAACGCTAAAAGCGCTCGCCGGCGGGGACCACAATTTAGCCCCTCCTCGGAATTAAGTGACGATCACGACCGGGCCCGATTCACGCCACCCAAGGCTGCTGCTGCTGGCGGCGGCCGCTTTGCGTCGAGTTCCCGCGGCCTTCGGCGCCCCCTTTCTTGCTGAGCTCGCTCTCTTGGCCTTCCACGCGAACTCTGTGCACGGAGCATGTTTCACGCACGGGGCAGAGAATCCGCGGCAGAGGCAACGGTCTCGCGCAATGCATTGCACGCGGCCACTATACACTTGCCCTCTGCGAATACGCCAAGCACCAGCGCGTCTCCGTCCCTGAAGACGCCGTACACCGCATCGGAGGTGCACGCGTGTGTCGCGATTAAAGCTGAAGACGAGAGCAGAGTTCGTCTGAAAAGTGAGAAGGGCCGACTTACACGAGTTGGTATAGCCAAGTAGTTTGGGCAGTTGTCGTGTACAATGTATGAGATGATGCACTGAGAGTCGGAGTTTGAAGATCCAGCAAGGCTGACCCCAAGGAGAGCGATTCGAACAATCACCGTTCGAGGTCGCGACTGCGACACCTGGATTCAGTGTAGTCTCATATATCGGGCCGCAATATGAGGAAAGTCTTGTTTACCGAGCTTTGGGAGCATGTCCTCAAGGTGGTAAAGATCAATCCGGAGTTCCTCCACTTGTAGATGAATTGCCTTTTTGGGGCGTTAACTAAGCCTCGTAATATAATTCAATTTCAACGGTGGCCGGCATAAGCGCAATAGCACGCTGACACGCGTAGTAGCCATCTCACTGTCACCCTCTCCCGCCCTCCATCACGCGCACCAACCCTTCCCGTCTATTCGGAGGGCTTCCCGCAGCACAACTGTGCGCGAGGCGAAACACCGCGCATGACTCACGAACGCTCATTGGCGTGCTTCTCTTTTACGGTACAATTAGAAATGCTGAACGTGCTGGCGCTCATTATACACGGAGGAGAAGGAACGCCACCGGCGTTGCGTGTTCCTTAATGTTGATAAATACGACGGCTCTTTGATGGTGGCACTTGAACGAAAGTGGTGCATACGCACGACTTTGGCAGCCGGGGGAAGGCCGCGGCCTCTCTTCCGGTGGCCCTCGGAGCAGAAGAGCGGCTGCCAGAATCCGCGTGCGCGCGCACACTCTGCCACGGCTGCGCCGCCAGGATGAGATTCCGGAATAATTAATGTTATTAGACAATACAGTTGGCGAGAGATAATACAAGATAAGGTTACAAACGTCGGGAGCGTTTTCAGCTTCCTGTGAGTTATGTATGCGTATGAGGAAGAAAGCTGTGAAATCGAATACGCCGCTCGCTTGCTGCTCATACTAAGCTAAGAAGAGGAAAGTTATACGGAGACCAGTCAGACGAGCGACCTGTCTGATACCCTACACCGTAAGTAAGGGGGACCAGAAAGAAATGAAATAGGGAGAGAACGCTGCATGCATACGGGATGATACACAAGGAGGACTACATGAACGGTCACTTAGGCCACGAGTTCATAGCTTAGTGAAGTTTTTCAGCGCGATATACTAAGATACGAAAGACAACGTATAAAGAACCGCAGGAGACAAAACAAGCACGATGCGCCGCGCTGGCGTTGATGCCTGTGTTAGCGCACCTTCAGTATCATTATCTGATGAGGAGGTGTCATTCATTCAGAGCAGGAAAGACACTGGACCTCGAGACACGTGGGCGTCAGATAGCGGATCGGATCTCTCTGGATGTGGTTCTTGCGCATGTGTGAATGTTTGTTTTACCCCATTTCCTTGCGTAATATATATTTCCTCATGAGTTCGTAAAATAAACAGTTTTTAGTTCGCGCTTGTTTTGTCCCCTGTGGTTCTTTCTACGTCGTCTTTCGTATCTTAGTAGCGCGATGAAGAACTTCACTATGTACAACCACCCTGGCTCTTCCAGTACATAGCTTATGAGGGACAAAGTGTATGGTAAATACCTCAGGTTTAATTTGACCACATGGCGTTTCTTTCGTTGCCTTCTGCGTCTTCGAAGCACCGAAATCAACGCCAGGTGGTCAAAATAAAATCTGAACTATTCACTGAAAGCGTTACTGACATACTTAAAGTCAACAGGTCTGCGCGACCGCCTGTAGACTTGATGCGCTCCTCCAAGTGTGCGCGTGATTCTGTCAATCTTCCTCTTTTCTTACGTCTCCGCCACTTTGTCCCTTTCCCCAGTGCAGGGTAGCAAACCAGACGCGCGTCTTGTTAACCTACCTGCCTTTCCTTGATTATCTCTCTCTCTCGGTGTTTCTTTAACGCGCAACAAAAGCACGGCCCGGGAATTTTTTACGTTCCGCCTGCATTTGAACTGGGCCGCCACGGCAAACAATCGTATCGGCGACCTTGTGCTCAGCAGTAGGGAACCATACATGCAGCCATTGAGCCATCGGGGCGGTTGCTTTGTAGCTGTGTCGATAGCGGCAGCTAACAATGGGCGCAAGAACGTATGTTCCTCAGCGATTGTCGATAGCGGCAGCTAACAATGGGCGCAAGAACGTATGTTCCTCAGCGATTGTCGCCGTAAAAATTCTAACAGACGAGTCGACTCACCAGATGACACCTTCAAGATTATGGCTGTTACTGATGCATGCAGTGTACAGCGTCCTGAAGACTCCGAAAAAATAATTATGCGCATATAAGGCGAATAAAAATCGGTTCTGCTTTGCATCATTTAGTGCAAGCTGCGCTTTATCAGGCACTTCTGAGGTTTTTAAGAGAAACGAATTTGGACAAGCGGCTGTGACAGTAATGTCGCGTACTACGCAAGAGTGACCGACTGTGACTGTGTGTGCTGTGTCATGTGCTACCTCTCTCTCTCTATTTCCTCTCCATCTTTAAATCTCCCCCACCCTGTTCCCATGTGTAGGGTAGCAAACCGGTTTTCCTAAACTGGTTAACCTCCCTGCCTTTCCTTCTCTACTATTTCTTCTCTTATCAGGATATTATGCATGCGATAAATACTTTTCCTGGTAACCTAACCCATACTTCGTCGTGTTAACTAACTTCGGCATTCAGCATAAAACTCAATAGAGTGATACTTCATGGCTGCCCGCCATGGAGTACGTTAGTGCGAACAGCTAATTGCATTTTTGACGGCATATATTTTCCTGTAGTTGGCCATGTGACTCAAGTTCACTCTCTGTCTTACAAGCATGCGTATACCTATCACGTTTGCTATAAAAAAAAAAGTCCATGTGATGCAGATTTTGGTTTGGCGGTCAAAGAAGGCAGCATGACTGCACCGAGGAAAAGTGAAGTTTGGCCGGAGGAGCAGCACTGCTCCAACGCGTCATTGCTTCCACTGCATTCTAAGAGTAAGTTTACATAGACTGCGGATGCACCCGAAAGAAGCAGAAGGTTCTACACAACTTTCCTCACGAGTAAGAGGCCTCCGTAGAGCGTGAGTTCCGCGCTCAGAGATAGATGAGTGCAAACGTGTTGATCTGATATGCAGCCTCCTATATTATACCAGCTCCCAATGAGCGGCAGAGGCCGATTCAGCCCGTATTGGCGTAACAAGCGCAAGATGCGCATGAGCGCCCTTTGCAGAGTCCACGACCGCTGGAGATCCCGTTGCCTTATAAAAGGCCTATTAATCACGCCGGGCCCGCTTCCAACGAACTCTGACACCGCGCATCCCGCCCAGCAGATCACGCCGGCGCTCTGGATCGGCACCTCTCGGCGAACCTTGTCCCTTTATTTTCGGCCAGATAATGCGCGCCGTGCGCTGAGTTAAGTGCGCGCCGGCCCAGGAAATCGAACACAGGGGCCTCTCGGCGTTGGTAAATAAATGCATGCGGAATGGCGTTCTCTCGTGCCGACCCAGTTTCGGTAGCGGCGGCGCGCATTAGCACTCGCTCAAGTGGCGCATAAGCAGATGACGAGTCTGGTCAGAGGTTGTGTCCGAGAAGAAACGTGATCGACCGTGTGCGGGCCAGTTATTCGGAGCGCATCGCCAACGAAGGCCCCCGACGCGACAGAGCTCCTCCAGCAGCGAAACATCGTCGCCGGTGCGCGAGACCCCGAAGTGGCGCGTTCATCTAGAATCGGGAAAGGAATCCACGCGGGGCCAAATGAAATTCAATGAGCGCGGTGCGCTGGACTCGTTTTTCGCCGCGCTGCTTTTGCGTGTAGCGATGAGAGCCGCGAACCGGTGCTGGTGGCAGGCTGCCGATGGCTTGCCGAACAATGGGGCTGACTGCGTTAATGCCCCGCGAGAAGGTTGATATCCGGCCGTTATTAAGCGGCCAATCTGGCGGTGATGATCCAGGTCAGCGGGAAGGCCGAGCGCCCTATTGTACACCGAGCCGATTGGAATCCTCTTCATTCCAGCATTCCGTGCATTTGCTTCGAATAATAATTATCAGGACGAAACGTGATCTGCATTGTGGTACGCGCGCTGCTCTGAACCGGCGCGCGGACAGTGCGGCACTGCTTCCTTGGCCTTTGGCACCCACGCGCCGCCGTGGGAACCTGTTGCCGCCGGCTGCTCTGGATATCCGCGGGTGCGACGTCGTCGGTTGACAACCGCAAGGGCGACCTCCGATACATCGCAACCTGTCTTGTTCGCAGCAACCCGCCTCCTCCTCCTCCCCGTGAATTCAGCTCTTCGCGTAAGGCTCGATGTACTACACCGTTGCGCAAGGGACGACGTTCAATACACCCGAAGGATGTAATGGATGCTGTCGGGCTCGCGGAAAACGCTGATAAACACT